>NC_082686.1:78149546-78450565 GCF_949987515.2 Delphinus delphis
ACAACCCAGCTGGGTTCCCTGCTTCAGGGATTCTCGCAGCGTTGCACTCCTGGTATCCGTCAGGGCTGTATCTACATCTCGAGGCTTGACTCATGGTTGTTTGCTGGACTCTGTTCCTTGCAGGCTGTTGGGTTACGGGCTTCAGCTTCTCACTGGCAGTAGGCTGGAGGTCACCCTCAGCTGCTCTTTAACATTACAGCTAGCTTCATTAAAGCAAGCAAGTCAAGGAGACAGAGAGTGCTGGTAAGACCGAAGTCACAGTCACACACAATCATGGAAGCGACATTCCATCACATTTGATGTCTTCTGTTCCTCAGAGTAAGTCACCACATCTGGCTCTCTCACTCAAGGGGAGAAAATTATAGAAGAAAGTGAATACTAAGAGGTGGGAATAATTGAGGACCATTTCAGAAACCTGTCTAACACAATTAAGCAGTTATTTTATAGACTCTACCTAATAATTTCCCTATTATCAGGCCTAGCTCTGCTCTGTTGTTTTTACCGCTTCTCACTCCTGGTGCCTTGTCTCCTTGTGTGTTTTGTTATTTTTAACTGCAAACAGTTTGTTTTATTCAGTTTTATTTGTGGCAAAACAATTGTTTTGAGATCTGGAACAAAGGTGAATTTCTCTAGAGAGTATTTGCATTTGCTTCTATCAGGTACCTATGGGAATTACCAGTCAATGTGCAATTAAGTTTTCATCTCTACACCTTGGGATCAATAACATACTGTGAATTTAGGCTGAAACTGGCACAAGAATTTGCTTAAGATTCTAAATTATGAGTAGTGATGTTTTCTTCTTTTACTCTTATTTAGGTTTGTGGCTGTTGATTTCCCCTAACGTCATCCTGGTGAGAGGGAATACATGCTTAGTTTTGTTTCAATATTTTGTACTGTGTGTAGTGTTTGATACCCCAGTTTAATGGCAGGTTGATATCTTTGTAGACTCTTTATATTGGGTAGACATTTTATTTTTTGTTCTTTATGCTCTTTGAAACTGTGAACACTAAAGCTCAAGTTCACAATGGTCAATTAACACCCTCAGAGTGAAATTTACCTTTGGTACTCCATCATATTCCTGTGTTCCTACCTTCACTTAGTGCTTTATCAAGAGGATATTTTACTACTTCTCTAGCTCACTGATGCATATAAGATTAAGAATTTTTTTCTATGATACTTAGTTATTTTCAGTGAGATTGTATCCAGTTTCCTAACCATCATACTACCAGAAAAAGAAAACTTGAGGGTTTCTCATGGTTCTTCATTTTATTGAACAAATATTTATAGATCTGATATTAGGTCCCAGGATCCATACTGGGCTTTGGAAGATCAGACATTGCTCTACCTTCAAAGAGCTCACTGTTTAGCAGGGAGACAATTTTGCAAATTGTGACATAATACAGTATAAATTCATCGTTGAAGCAAAGATATTACTATGAGGGCACAGAGGCAGGTACAAATAACTCAGCCACAATGGGACTTTCAAGGTAGGTATCTGGCTTTTGTATTTTGAAGGATAACTCAGATACTCTTGTATTTTCTCCAAATGACAGTGAGAGACCTTTGACAAAAACATACTTCTGAGAAAATGTTTACTAATTATATGAAACTTCTTGTCAAATTTAAATGAAATAGTATATTGACTTGTGAGGAGCAGTGGCCTCAAATTAGGAGCCAGAGTTTCCTTCTTGGCTTTGGTGTCAGTAGACTAGGCAGGCATCTTTGTTTTCATTTTGTTTGTAGGAAATTGAGCCCTCAGGAGGTCATATGCCTTTCTCTTTCAATTCTGTGTGTTGTTTCAGTGAGGACAAGTGATACCCCTAGAAGAGAACCAAACTGCTAGAAAGCTCTGAGATACTGCGTGGTAGTCACTGGGGAAAAAATACATCAGAGCCTGGTCACTGGTATGATTTATGTCTCTGTATCACATTTTGGTAATTCTCACAATAGTTCAAGCTTTTCATTGTTGTTTTATTTGTCATTATATTGTGTTTGAAAAATAAATAGGATGTCTGGAGGTGTGCATCTAAGGAAAGTCCTTCTGCTTACTTGTTCAAAGGCTTGGAAAGATGACATATTCTCTTTTCTTCCCAGGTAAATAAGACATGTAAAGTGAACTTCTCATCTATCTGTATCCCAGGATTTTTAGAGGATCAAATAAGATAATTAATGTGAAGGCTTTACAAACTTTACAAACTGTAATGGTGGTTTTCTCAGTTTTGTTTCATATTTTGCCTAGGGAGTAACATAATAAAATATAGTTTAATTAAATGGCCCATTTCCCAAACTCAATCCCAACTTTCCTTCCCCCCACCTTACAAGAAATCTAAACCTTTCTAACACATGGTTGAATTTTGGGTTCTTGTTAGCCTAGAGATCCTGTTTCACCATGCTTTTAGCCAAGACCTTGTTTACATCTCCCTAGAGGTTATCTTCAGCTAAATATCCAAGAAAGGAAATTAGCAGAGGCCTAGGTTTCTCTTTAACCCATCTGAATTCATGTGGAAAATTTCCAGTCCTCTTTCTACTTCTTAATTTTTACCAAAAAAATCTCCCAATCTGGCTAGATGGGTAAGGATTTGGGTGGGGGTGGGGGTGAAGAAGAGTGAAAGCATATTTTTAAAAATCTATCAGATAGATGAGAGGAAAATAATATAATTTAATGAGTGCCAGTTTACCAAACACATTATATTTACTAGATCTAATCCTTTCACTTACCTTGCAATCTAGGTTTCATTTTTTTCTGTTTTACAGATGAGGAAGATGAAACTCAGAGAAGTAAAAAAACTTATCCAAGGTCACACCCCATTGTAGTGCCGTATCTAAAATCCAGACACAGGACTCTCACTCCAAAGACCATGTCCTTTGCACAATGCTTCCCTACGATAGTAAAATAATTTTGTCTTTTCTACTCATTCTTTGTTAAGGAAAGTAAATTTATGATTTTCAAGTGCTCCATTAACCTATTCATTTAGTAGCTGACCATTTAGTTTAAGATAAATTGTCGGTAGGAACTTGGCTGGAAAATTAACTGTTGGGGCTGATCTTGGAGTAAGAGGGGCTTTTGATTGTTTGTTTTGTCTCTGGTTTGTTTTTGTTTAGTTTTTCTGATGGGAGAATAAAAACGAAAACATCTTTTCCAGGTGAGGGCTGAAGTCCTTCAACATTGAGTGATGCTGCATTTTGTTTTATTTGCACTTTACAATTGAAGGTTTGTGGCAGCCCGGCATGGAGCAAGTCTACTGGTGTCATTTTTTCAACAGCATTTGCTCACTTTGTGTCTCTGTGTCACATTTTGGAAATTCTCACAATAGTTCAACCTTCTCATTGTTATTGTATTTGTTATGGTGATCTGTGATCAGTGATCTTTGATGTTACTATTGTAATTGTTTGGGACGCCCGTATAAGACGGTGAACTTAAATGATAAATGTGTGTGTTCTGACTGCTCCATCTACCAGCCATTCCCCCCATCTTTCTCCTCCTTGGGCCTCCCTATTCCCTGAAATACAACGATATTGAAATTAGGCCAATTAATAATCCCACAGTTGCCTCTAAATTTCAAGTAAAAGGAAGAGTCACATGTCTCCCACTTTAAATCAAAAGCTAGAAATGATTAAGCTTAGTGAGGAAGGCATGTTGAAAGCCAGAATAGGCTGAAAGCTATGACTCTTGGTGCCAGTTAGCCAGGTTATGAATGCAGAGGAAAAGTTCTTGAAGGAAATTGAAGTGCTACTCGAATGAGCACAAGAATGATAAGAAAGTGAAGCAGCCTTATTGCTGATTTGGAAAAAGTTTTCGTAGGTAGATGATCAAACCAGCTACAACGTTCCCTTAAGCCAAAGCCTAATCCATAAGAAAGCCCTAACTCTCTTCAATTCTATGAAGGCTGAGAGAGGTAAGGAAGATAAAGAAGAAAAGTTTGAAGCTATCAGAGCTTCATTCATGAAGTTTAAAGAAAGAAACCATTTCTGGGCTTCCCTGGTGGCGCAGTGGTTGAGATTCCACCTGCCGATGCAGGGGACACGGGTTCGTGCCCCGGTCCGGGAAGATCCCACATGCCACGGAGTGGCTGGGCCCGTGAGCCATGGCCGCTGGGCCTGCGCATCCGGAGCCTATGCTCTGCAACGGGAGAGGCCACAACAGTGAGAGGCCCGCGTACCGCAAAAAGAAAAATAAATACGTAAAAAATAAAAATAAAGAAAGAAACCATTTCTATAACATAAAAGTACAAGCTGAAACAGCAAGTGCTGATGTACAAGCTTCAAGTTATCCAGACGACCTAGCTAGGATCATTAGTGAAGGTGGCTGCACTAAACAACAGATTGTTAATGTAAACAAACAGCCTTCTACTGGAAGAAGATGTCATTTAGGACTTTCATAGTTAGAGAACAGAACTCAATGCCTGGTTGCAGAGCGTCAAAGGACAGGCTGACTCACTTCTTAGGGGCTAATGCAGTTGGTGACTTTTAAGCTGAAGCCAATGCTCATTTACCATTCCAAAAGTGCTAGGGCCATTAAGAATTATACTAACTCTACTCTGCCTGTGCTCTATAAATGGAAGAACAAAGCCTGGATGACAGCACATCTGTTTACAACATGGTTTATTGAATATTTTAAACCCACTGTTGAGAATTACTGCTCAGAAAAAGAGATTCCTTTCAAAATATTACTGCTTACTGACAATGCACCTGGTCATCCAAGAGCTCTGATGGAGATGTACAATGAGATTCATATTGTTTTCACACCAGTTAACACAACACCTATTCTGTACCTCATGGATCAAGGAGCAATTTAGACTTTTAAGTCTTATCACTTAAGAGATATCCTTTGTATGGTTATTGTTGCCATAGATAGTGATTCCTCCAATCAGTCTGGGAAAAATCAATGGAAAACCTTCTGGAAAAAAGTCACCATTCTAGATGCCATTAAGAACATCTGTGATTCATGGGAAAAGTTCAAAATATTAACATTAACAGGTGTTTGGAAGAAACTGATTTTAACCCATATGGATGACTTTGAAAGATTGAAGACTTCAGTGAAGGAAGTAACTGCAGATGTGGTAGAAATAGCAAGAGAACTAGAATTAGAAATGGATCCTGAAGATGTGACTAAATTTCTGCAATCTCTTAATAAAACTTGAACAGATGAGGAGTTGTTTCTTATGGATGATCAAAGAAAGTGGTTTCTTGAGATGAAAATTATTCCTGGTGAAGATACTGTGACGATTGTTGAAATGACAACAAAGGATTTAGTATATTACATAAACTTAGGTGATAAAGCAACGGCAGGGTTTGAGAGGATTGACTCCAACTTTGAAAGAAATTCCACTGTAAGTAAAATGCTATCAAATAGCATTGCATGCTACAGAAATTGTTCGTGAAAAGAAGAGTTAATTGATGCAGCAAACTTCACTGTTGTCTTATCTTAAGAAATTGTCACAGCCAACAGCAAAAAGATTATAACTTGCTGAAGGCTCAGATGATGGTTAGCATTTTTTGGCAATAAATTATTTTAAAATTAAGATACGTACATTGTTTTTTAGACATAATGTTATTGCACATTTAATAGACTATAGTGTAAACATAACTTCTATATGCACTGGGAAACCAAAATATTTGTGTGATTTGCCTTATTGAGACTTGGGCTTTATTGCAGTGGCCTGGAACTGAACCCTCAGTATCTCCAAGGTATGCCTTATACACTTTTGTTATAATAGTAAAAAGTAGTTTAATTATTTAAAGAAAAAATATGTAGGTGAAATGTCTAAATAAGTCAGAGAATAGAGGGAAAAAAAATTGGTACTTCAGAACTGTGCTTCTTTTCCTTCTTTTTTCTTTGAAACAATAAAAACTAGGGTGGAATAAAACCTCCAAAAGTGACTACCTGTTGCTTACATGGGGTGTCCAACGGTTCCTGGCAAAAGAAAAGCAGAAATCAGTTTGAGCCACTGACATCTCACCTCCTTTGGCAAGCTAAACAAAATAAAATAAACCCTCAAAGGAAGAAACCCTTCTGCCTCGCCATGCTTCTCTCAAGAAAAGTTAGAATTAGTAATAGTATATTTACTATAGACGAAATAGGTCATACGGTAAACTCAGAGTGGGGAAAGAAGAAAACAGAACCTGAAAGGCCCGCATTGATATGTAGTCCAACTTCTTCACTTTATGGGTGAGAAAAGAGGCCCAAAGAGGGTCAGTGACTTGCCTGGGAATACACAGGGAGTTAGAAACCAGTTGAGATGAACATCACAGCCATCTGCTTCCAGCCCAGTGATGCTTCCACCACTGCATTATTGCTTATGTAGAAGGGAGGAGAAACATACACACAGCATTTCAGGAATTTTCATGTGTGCCTCTACTCTTACATAACTGGTTTTCAACCTTCTTATATTCCTAGCAACTGAGCTCCAGGAAAAAAGAGACTCTATCCTTTTGCATTAGATGTTTATCCTTCAGAGCTAACGTACTAGTGCATCTGAGAAGCATATAAATGAATTCTTAACCCAGGAGCCTATATCTATGGCGGCACATTAGCTCTGTGCTATTAAAAAGAAACACGTGCCTCTATTTTAACAATAGAGTGTTCATTATGAAACAGCAGACTCTATGAGCTATATAATTGAATACAGGGCCATCCAGAATTTGCAAACAGAGCTTCTGGTACAAAAAGAGTGTGTGAAATCCATGTCATGATGTGACAGCCATTCCCTGCAGCCCAAAGAAGAGGCTGAAAACACAGTCAAAGAGAATTAATATTTTCTGGTGTGAATGCATCACTGGCTGCACAAGGTGATTTTACTGTGCATTATACTTTAATTATAACTGAGCTGTAGCTATCTATTCCACTTCATTCCCTAATTATATATGCAAAAACATTTCACAACTTCCACACGTAAAAAAGATCTGAGGGATTTCGTGGCAGGCTGGCTCTGAGTTCCTCCTTCCTTTCTTGGCTTGTGGACTCTCCCTTCAATGGTACATTTGAATAGACCAAGACAATGTTTGTGACGCTCTGATCATCTCAGAAGGTCTGGAGTGTCTGAGCTTGTTCCATTCGTGAATAATTTTCTTCTGCTGTTATTATAAACACTCTGGCCAGCTAACTCTTCCAATGCCATGGCCATATGTAACTTCCTGTTCACAAATCTTTTCCTTTCTTTTTATAAAAATTTTAATCATTTCAAAAAATTGAGCTGTAATTGACATACAGCATTATATTAATTTCAGATGTACAACATAATGATTCAGTTTCAAAATGATCACGTAAGTCTAGTTAACATCCAACATATCTTCTTTCTATATCTACTCTCCTCCCCGCCAAAGACAATCTTTAATTAGTCATTTTACTTTATTTTCTTTATCTTCAGTGCTATCACTTCAAGCTACTATTGAACTCCTTCTGAGAACCTACAAGAAAGCTGTTTTTGTCCTCATTTTTCACTGGAGAGGAGAGAGAGAGTTTAAATGGTTTCCTTAAGGTGACACAATCAGTGGCAGAATAAGGCTTGAAGTCACATCTTTTGATTTTGATTCCCACTCTTTCACACTCATTACTGTCATGCATCATTTGAAAGCAGTATTTAACTTCTCATTGGGCTAGTACGGGTGTGCCAGATACAGCTCGCAGTGCCTCACAAGAGCAAATTGTAGGCAACTCTTTACAGTCTCATGTTCAGTGACTCCTATCAGTAGCTTGAAGTTGGCCATGGTGAGTATGAAATTGACACACACTGCAAATCAGAGCTCCACCTGCTTTCTCCAAGAACCAGGTATTCATCACCCACTAGACTGCCCCGAATATGGGAAATAGATCTACGAATTCCCCGAGAAATACCATAATTTGTAACACAATGCTATCTTCATTTCTGAACTTGAATAATGTGTGTATGAACACTACTCATGACTGAGGAAAAGTTTAGCTATTTATCTAGACTTCCTCTCATTACTCTTTCAATATTCTAAAGACAGGAGAGTCACCTGATAGAATAAGGGCTTCTACTCAAGGTGGTAAATTCAGAATTTTTGAATGAATCCTTTGGCTTTCAGAGTATTTATGGTTTTAAAAGCAATCAGCAAATGAAGAGCTTAGGTGCCCAGGAAGGCTCAAAGATGATACGCAGCACTCCCAAAGCAGGAGGCTCCAGGAAAACAAGTGGTTCTTGACATCCAAATATACTCCAACCAGACATGTGAGGCATGTGAGGGAATGATTTCTGGAAGCTAGATCTGGGCATTTCTGAAAAAAAGTAAATGAGTGCATGTGGCTTTTTCAAGGGTGCTAAAAGGAAAACCATTTAGAAATTCCCTATTTCCTTCTCATCAAAAATTCCTGGACTTTCACAAAAGCACAGATTTTAGCTACTCACGAGATTGAAGTTTAAATCCAAGAGCAAAGTCTAAAAAAACTCACATTAAACCTGAACTGAAGAAGGGTTTGAAACATCAACGCTGGGACCAAAAATAAGCACCGACTTTCTAGACAGAAAACGAAGTGTAAGCTTTTTACCAAACATCTAGTGCAAATCTCAAATCACAAAGTAATAGAAACACAACACTAAAATTCAGCACATGTTATACTGATTAGAGATTCAATTAGGTTCTCTATATAGCATAGACAGCTGCATCAGATGGTATGTGTGTTTCCTAATGGACATTTGAATTTATATATGTGCTGATCTTAAAAAATGTATTTGTGGTGACCTCAAAAGCTGATACGGAGGGCTTCCCTGGGGGCGCAGTGGTTGAGAATCTGCCTGCCAATGCAGGGGACACGGGTCTGAGCCCTGGTCTGGGAAGATCCCACATGTCGCGGAGCAACTGTGCCCGTGAGCCACAACTACTGAGCCTGCGCGTCTGGAGCTTGTGCTCCGCAACAAGAGAGGCCGCAACAGTGAGAGGCCCGTGCACTGCGATGAAGAGTGGCCCCCGTTCACCACAACTAGAGAAAGCTCATGCACAGAAACGAAGACCCAGCACAGCCAAAAATAAATAAATAAATAATTTTTTTAAAAAAAGCTGATAGGGAGATTAAATACTAATATGTAATTGCCAGATTCTGCAGATGTGTTTTTGCCACCTTTATTGGAACTACCTTTGGAAAAACTCTAAAAGGCAAATTTCTTCAGTTAATAGAGAACAGTCCTGACAGGAGTTTTAGTAGTCTTATAGCCAACATTAATTAGAATAAAGGCTTTAGAGAATATCTAAAATAGTGGGGAACAGTATAAAGAGGCAGAAGAGGGTAATAACTAAGAGAATGGATTTGAGAGCTAGACTATCTAAACTCTCCCCCCCACTCCCACCCCCATCTCTGCTTCTTACGAGTTGTTAGACTTTGGGCAAGTTGCTTAAACTTTATGTCCTTTGGTGTGCTCATCTGTTAAATGGGTGCAACAACAAAACTGCATTCCTCTTAGGGTTATTTTAAATAATTTCAATATAAAGGGCTTAGAATAATTGACATGTAGTAAGTGTCTAATAAATGTTAACTTTTAACTCAGTCAGCTTTCTCATTTCACAAGATAAAATACTGAAGCCTATAGAGGTTAAATGCATTATTCAAAGTCATGTAGCAAATTTAAGGTAGAATTGGAGTTAGAACCCATGCCCTCCTTTCCCTTGTTCCACCACCCTCCCCAATAGTACTGCATAAGTTATTTGTATTTATTCAATTAAACAAGTATTATCAAACTCTTCTCAGGATTGGAGTTCTCTCAGCACTTCCTCCTATACAAAAGTAAAAGACAAATTTAATTCTCAAACATAAGGTCTTATGATTCCAAATGAATTGTTTTCACCTCTTCAACATGCTACTACTTCTCAGTTATGTGTTTTGGAATGAGATCTTACCCATTTGTTTGTGAAATAGGAAAAATTCCTGTTTCAACAATAGTCCCAGGAAGCTTAATTACATAAAGGTTTTTCAAACGTTGCTGAGAGAAATAAATACATTCAAAAGAGAGGAAAGAACAAATGAAGTACAAAGTTGGGTAAACAATTTTCAAATTCGATATTTTACCCAGACAATGATAAAACCAGCTACCAAACAGGTTGAGATGGAGCCTTGCTCTGTGTTCCTGGAGACAGGAAACTCTTCTGAAAGAACTGTAAAATATGGATTAGTACCACAGAACCTATTAATGACTTGGCTTTGGTAAACTCTTTAATCTGCAACCCTAGAAACAGCTCATAAGGAAGAAGCTGCCAGGCCTCACTGAACATTACTGCCACTACTGCTGTTACTGCTGCTGTTGCTGTTACTGTTCTGGTCTCTCATCATTATTCACTTTGGATATTCTTCTGCCTCTGAAAAAAAGATGATTAATTCATGATTTTCTCAGAGTACTCCAGCTTCAAAATGAAGATGATGGTTGCAAAGAACAGAGAGAGCCTCTGAGAAAGCAGGCCATGGTTGTAAGTCCAATGCCCTTGTAAATTATGGAAATTGATGGGTCCAGAGAGTTCATAGAGTCTGAAATCCAAGACTATTGATTACATTTAGGCCAAGTTGGATACAGGTATGAGGCTGAGGCAGTGAAGTGGCTGGTAGCAGCAGGAAATTGGTCAAAGTTTCAACATGAGGCAAATTCTAAGTGCAAAGACTAGGAAAACAGAAACCAGTTAACAAGATAATTATGCATGCAAAAATTGAAGTAAAGCTAGGGAGAGAGAGACTGAGATCTGAAGAGGTGAATATAATGTTGAAGCAAGCTCCAAATTTGAAGACTGAAAGGGGGCCAAGGAGCTGGAGGGACTCAGAGGTACGTTTGGGCATTATTTAAACCAGTATGAGCTCTTCAGTTTCTGCTTTGCTGTGGTCTAGGTCATGATACCCCATACAGATTCTTAGCAGTTAGGCCTCTGAACCTTGGGAAATGTTTCCAGGACCTGCCTTCTGTTGGTTTCTCCCAAGAGCTGACTCAGTCTGAGACATGCAAATTCTATCTCATACATGCATGGATTTCTGTGAGTCTGATTTCTGCCCCTGTCCAGACTATTCGGGTGAATGCCTTACCTCTGAATATGTTTTTTTTTTAGGTTCCTTTGACTTTATACACCTCAGACAACAGGCCAGGTTGGATTAATACTCTCCACAGGCTCTGGAGTTCTAGTTTAAGTCCAGCCCTACGGTTCGCACTAGACAAGATTTTGTTGGACATGGTGGTTTACTAGTGGTATTGTTGCAGCTTTTTAATGGCCAGGTTCAGGTGTTATGCAATGCTTCATAGTGTTGAAATAAGCTTATGTACTATGAACCCTGTGCTTCCTTCTATGTACATTAGATATTCTTTTTGATTTTATCTGGTTTGAGGTTCATAGAGCTTACTGTGGTTTCATGCCTTTCACTTGTGTTGAAAAACAACTAGAATCTTATTACTTCTGTTTCTCTCTCTCTCTCTCTCTCTCTCGTCCTCTCCCTCTTTCCCTCTCTTATCAGTTCTCCTTCTGTATTCCATTTATTTGTTATATTAAAAAAAATTGTCTCATATGTTTCTTAGATGCTTTTCTTTATCTTTCATCTTCCTCCTTTTGGTGCTTAGGTTGGATATTTTCTACTGATCTGTCATTTAGTTCACTATCTTCCATCATTTTGCTTCTAATCTGTTACCAATCTTATCTATTGAATTTGTAAGTTTACTTTAGTATCTTATAGGTCTACAATTTCCATTTGACCTTTTCATAAATTTTAAGTTACTGGTGAAATTATTTCTCTTTTCCTCTATTTTCTTACATAGTAATCCTAGTTATAAGTCCCCATCTGATAACTATGTTATGGCTTTGTTTCAATTATCTACATTTTTCTCTGAGGTTTTGGTCATTTGATTCTGCTTTTACCATATTTTATAATTCCTAATTTGATTTCAGATATTTTGAGTAAAGCACTTTAGACATTCTGAATAATGTTATTTTTCTCCAAAGAGGAATAAGATTTCCTCAGGCAGGCAGATAGAATACCTGCACATCACTTTGGTCTTACTAGGACTGGTTTTTGACTTTGTTAGGTCAGCTCTATTTCAGCTTTGCTCATACTTTGAAGACACAGCCCTCAGTCCTATCTCCTAGTCATGGTCCTTTCTGGGTTCTCAACTGAAAGCCTGAGTATTTATCAAGGCTCTTCCACCTTGGTGGGGTTTGAGCCCCAATCTCTGTGTTCCCAACACTTCATGGTTGTTTACATTTCTGACCATGTCTGTAGTCTCCAAACTACTGTTCTGCATTTTTTCCTTCTGGATTTCTAGTCCTGCCCATGTCCAGCATTGGAGTTAGCCAAAACTCCAATGAAATATTTATATCATATGTTGGAGTTCACTTGTAGGGTTTCCACTTCTCTGTGATTTCTTACCTTAAATCCTTGCCACTTTGGTAGCCACAAACTTCAACCTCTGGCTCCTGTTCCTGGTAAGACTGCTGCTTTCTGCTCAGGCGCCGCACCACCCACCCCTAGCTGCCCTACAGTGCAAATGAGAAAATCTTTCCGGGGGAACTGGCAGGTGAATTTGAAGCTGAATACTTGTGCATTTATTCTTTCGGGGTTCATTGCCCTCAGATCATGCCTATATTATTTGTTCTTAAATGCCTTCGAATACTTGTTTTATATATAAACATAAAATATACATATTTTAACACAACAATGTAAAGCAATTATACTCCAATAAAGATGTGAAAAAGAAATACATATTTTAATAGTTATATTTGTCTTCAGTATAATAAAAACTATTCTATCATGACTGAAATCCAAAGTTTATTAGACAATTTAAAATATGTAAACACATGTTTATTTTATGATCCTTATACATTTTAATTTATTTTCAGTTTTAGCTAGAGTTTAAGATGGCTTAGGGAAAAAAGCCTATTTGTGAAATTTGTTTACCAAATACAAATAAAAAATTCAGTACAAAGTAAAAATGAAATAAATAAACATATAAAACTGAAGGGTTGATATGTTTCTATGAATAAGCATAGTATCACATCTGAATCTGTTTCCAGGCGGCCAAGGCAAAAAAGGAAACATTATCCAATACATAAATCTCATTATCAAAAAGAAAAAGCATATATGCTACTTAGAAAATATAATTTTTCATAGTATGAAATTTTTAAATAAAACATTTTAGTAAGATTATCTATAAAGGCTTTATCTAAAATGCCAAAGTGGTTTCTTGCAACCTACATTAAAAGCCAAGGTGATGGCATTACATAACAACAGAATAAATATATATTTGTTTGCATTGACAACAGATGACAATAGCCAAATATTTACTAAAACTTGAAGGATATTATAAGCTTCTGCTACCTTTTTCTTTTGTTATATTTTTCTTATACCTTTGGAAATATCAATGAAATAAAAAATAGTGAATGGAAATCCATATTTACTTCATTATGCATTTAATTTTTAACTGTAATATCTAAAGGCATTGAACATTGAGGAAGTGTCATCACATATGTGTGAACACTAAGCTGATAAACTTAGAAACAAGTACGTGGGTAGACTGGAATCAAGATATCAATATATTGGTAACAGATAGATTACATAGAAGGGGTCTGGTCAAACTTATTAACAAGCCAGTGTCAGACTATCCTCCCTGTTGGTGGATGCAGCTGAGTTTCCAACATAAGTAGGTGTACTTGTTGAATAAATGGATGGAAAAATGAATGGATAAATACACAAAAAAAGTGAATGGATTTTGGCCCCAGACATTAGGACAATGCTCACCTCACAGTCAGAGTTAAAGGACCCCAGCTGTGGGATTTGGAGAGCTTGGTGGGTGATGAACCAGGCATCTCGAAACTAACTTTCCAATTTCATCGGCATCTTTTATAAGCCATCTGTAACATTACAGTGTTGCTTCAATTAACAAAGCCTTTGGAACAAAGCTCCTTTATAATCAAGTTGGCAGCATTAACAATAGCTCATAAACATGCAAAGTATGCTACCATGTGTCATTCAGCTCAATGACAATGTTCCAATTAGGCTGCATGTGTGCACATGGCAAAATACTGTTGTGCGTGGCTCTCATTGGCACGCACAGTCAAAAGAACAGATCCCAGTGTCCCTGTGGAATTTTTTAGCTTGCTCTTTCCCTTGGCTTTTTTTTTTCTTCTGATTTTTGTTCCACATTTAATGGTAATCTTCCCACTCAGTTGTCTGGTGTCCTTTTGTTCTTTAGTTACTTATCTTGACCTTGCCAAAAAAACTGAAAAAACAGGTCCCATGGGTAGCTCTCTACACTTGTGGCTTACCCTACTGATCTCAGTTACTTCTTATGTTTATGCAGTAAGTAGTATGCATTTTATAACCACATCTGCCAATAGCTCTGAGCATGGATAACAAATGTTTTAGAATGAGCTCTGGGAAAAGCATCACATGATCTATGGCATAAAGGCTCCACTGTTGACTCCCACGCTCCTCAACAGTCTTTCTTGCTGAGCTCCAGTTTCTATACTTACCAAGTGAGAAGATCAAAGACCTCTAAGGATCCTTCCAGATCTAAACTTTCTAGGATTCAAAAGTCAAAATTGAAAATGTATGGAGAAAATGTACTATCTCTCTCCCATTTCTAAGAGTTGGGAGAGTTAAACATGTAAATTCTGGCTGATGCTGTTTTACGGGGCTGAGTCACAAAAGAAAACAGATGTATTTGATAATATTTCTCTTGAAATGTGAAAGATATTGTGTCTGGGATGCTTAGTAATCCCTTAGGGGAAAAAACACAGAGAATTACAAAACTAAGTGGCATGATACCACTGCTATCACCTCAGAATCTGGGTAGAAGTTTCAAGAGTCAGGACATGATTCACCATGTTCTTTTTTCTTTGTGTCTGCAATCATGGAAGTGTGTACCAAAATGTAGCCTCCATCAGCCTCTGTCCCTGAGTGTCTGTGATGAGCGTATCTCTCTTGTCCACTCACTTCATGCACATAATGAGTGAGAGAAAATCTTGGTAGCAGTAAGCTATTGAAAAACAAACCAACCAACCTGAAGTGCTGTGAACTGTCAAACCCAGTTTTCTTCCACTGCAGTTCTCCTGCCCCTCCGCTAGCACAAGGCATTAGGGAAGGTGGAAAGGAGAAGTCTGCTATTTGGGGTTACTGGAATAGTCCTGCTGGCACAGCAATGCTGGGCATTTTGCCTGTAACTCTTCAGAGAGGATATACCAGGGTCTGTTCTTGAGCTTAGAATTTTGCTACTGTGAAGGTGAGGGGTTTAAAAGGTAGGAAGTATATCTTCACTGATGCAAAAGTATGCAAAACATTCTTTCTTCTCCTTTACAACAACGTTTACACATAGCATGGACTTTAATAGAGTTCTTTTCTCTATGCTAAAGTGAAATATGCATCACTGTAATTTCTACCCAGTAAAATCCTTAATCCTACCTCTTGAAGCCACATTTTAATCCTTACCCTTGATAGCCCTTAAAATATTTTAAGACAGCAAGCAAATTCCCTTCAATGAAGTTCCTTGAAATTTTCTCCCAAAGAAGGAACTTGAGTCACATAATTGGTTTACAGAGGAAATGATAATTATGGGGATGTGAAGTGATTTCCAGGTAGTCACAACATTATTATTATTATCATTAGTGCAGATGGAGTGAAAATTAGATAGCAGGAGAGAAGTGAAACTGTCAGGTCCTCATATCTTAAATGAGTTGATGAATCAGTTTGATTCATCAAAAACAGCAAGAACCATAAGCAGTTGGCAAGAGCTCTATCGTGGCAGGAAGAAATCTCTATTTCACATTCCCCTTGTTTACTCCCACCTCGCTGACTCTCTTGTTGCTAATTGTCTAAAATCAAAGTTTTGATGCAAGCTTACTGACGATGAGAAAGAGAAGAGAGGGATAAATCAGTGAAGTTACAAAGTTACTAAGGATAAGCTCAGAGATAAACAAAGGATGTGTAGAGAATGACACATTCTGAGCAGAAAGAAGCATCTCCCAAGTAGATAAACAAGCCACATCGAATATTTCAAAACTTAAAAAGGACAGCTAAACAACTCTGCATTTGGATCATACATAGAAATGCAAAAGTACAAAGGGAGGGTAATGTGATTAGCAAAAGCACAGGTGAACGATGTAGGGCTTTTTTTTTTTTTTTTAAACCTCAATGGTGTGGTCACTTAAAGAAAAAAAAAAAAAGTACAAATGTAAGCTACATTCATGGCAGGGTGTTTCCAAACAGAGGAAGTATGGCATATTGTGGTCAGACCATAACAAGGGTACAGTTTTAGCTACCACAGCTTTCAAGAAAAGCAAACATCCTGGAAAGTTTTAGGAGGAATTTGGTTAGGTAGGTAAGGTGACAAAATCATGCCTTAAGAAAGAGGAATGAAGCCTTTTGAGGATGTTCAAGTTGGATCAGAAAGAGTTCATGGAGAAATGTAAATGGCCTCTGGCAAAGAGGAATTAGAACTAATATTAAGGAGAGAAAGTTTCAGGAAGGAAAAATAAGGCTTAATATAAAGAAACAGTTTACAAAGAATAGAAACCATCTAACAGTATAATAGGACATCTCAGACAGTAGAAAAACTGAGTCCATTGCTAGTAATGCTTTAGGAGCAATTCAGGCATCTGATGAACATTCCAACTCAGTAGGTTCTTAAATTTAAAAATTTACCACCAAACAAGATGGTACCTTGAGATTTGGATTTGCTGCAGTCCCAAGAAGAGTCTCATCTAAGTAGGAGAAAGGGTCCTGGACTAGAGTTCTAGTTTGTGCTTTCCATGAAACAGTTTTGTGAATTTCAACAAATTATTTTCCCTCTCTGGGTTTGTTCTTCCTTCTACAAAAGCCCGGGGTTTGTTCTTAGATCAGCGGTTTTCAAACTTAAGATATTACTCAGACATTTAAATAATTAATTTAAATTTTTTTAGAAATGTTCTTGAATTGTAGTAAGGATGGGATCTCTTCTCTTCCCAAGACTCACCAAGGCAGCCTCTGTAGGGACTTCTCATAATTCCTTAGGTTATTTAGGCAACAAGGATTGTAAACCATCACCCCACTGATCTCTGAAAGCCTAGGGTTTCTTGTTCTAAGTGTGATCTAGCATTTCCTACCTCTGAACCAGGAAAAGGATTCAGGGCTTTGAAAACCATTAGGAAACTTCCTTCAGGAATCAGGATATTTAGCACACATTCAGACACAGTGCCCTGAACATCGTCTGCATCTTACTGAGTCCTTGTCTATTCTTTTTCCCAGGCCTGGAATATATTCCTACTTTCCTGCTCTGGCCCAAATTTTATATACTCTTCAAAATCCACCTCAAATTTCCTGCAGGAAGACTTCTTAAATCAGCGCCCCACCCCTTTGCAATTTCTTGGAATTTCTTTATGTTTGCTTTGTCATCCCAAAGGATCTGTGAATTGCTTAAGACAGCAGAGTGAAAAGTGCTTGGGGTTAGGAGTCATAGATTCTCTACTTGCTAATTGTGCAAACTTGGGTAAGTAACTGGACTTGGAGGTTCAGTTTCCTCACCTGTAAAATAGAAATGGATATACCCACTCAAAAGGGTTTTTGTAAGAATCAAATGAAATAGAGCATGTAAAACACCTTTCCCCCCAAAATAAAAATGTGATGTTATTAATTCCATACATTTCCTTTACCCCAGAGGAAAGGAAATTTAAGCTTTTTTTGGAGGAGGGTCTTTTCATTTCTTATTACTTAGATATCACTACTTCCTGCCTTCCTTTGACTCGGTCATCATTCAGTATTTATCAACACTGGAAAAAAAGAAAAAGTGAAAAAAGAAATTGGCTAAGTAAGGAGGAGAGAGTAATATCTCCTTCATTAGCAATGCTTTACAGAGTGTGTGCTTACATATCTGATCTAATTTGATGTTCATATCAACACCCTGTGGTTGACATTCTCTTTCCTTTACGGCTGAGAAAATGGAGGCTAAGGATTAAGTGATTTGCCCTAAGTCACTTACTAGTTAGAGAGGAATTGAAATTTAAAACTGATTTTTTCCTTATTCCAAATTTCATGATTTTTCTGCTTTGTTTTGCTGCTTAAGGGAATCCTTCTTTGTTCCTGCCCTTGGGAAAGCCTTGATGCTTCCTCTTAGTGTGGGTGATGGAGAAGAGGAGGTGAGCTCTTGCTCTAGATCAGATTGGACAAAGAGAAGCTAGGTCTTCCTCACCCTTCCAGGAAATAGTCTGATCCAGCCTTGCCTCATCTGTGGGAACCCTTCCTGGTAGAGCCACTCTGGGACATCAAGATTTACAGCCTTATCCCATGGGAATAACCCTCGCTCTCAAAGCCTGTGTCTGAGGAGTTAAACTCTTCTACAGAGTCCTTTATTTGTTCCAGCCTTGCCCTTGCTTGTCTGTAGATCTGATCCACAGCTCACTTTCCATCTCCCATACCCTGGATTTTGCAATCTCCCTCAGGCTTTTTGAGGAAGACTCCACTTTCCTCGTAGGGTTGTCCCTGAAGTTCATTAAGGGCTGTTTCCCCTTTTACAGCAGTTATGATGTCCCCTAACCCTTGGCCGAGACTTGCAGATCCAGACTGATCATTGAAATAAGCCCAAGCAATTCAGCAACCCCAAATTTGGGAGGTCTGGGTATAGGAAAACCCATAACACTCCTGATGCAACAGTTGCTGGCAGATCTCACTGACCTCCCTTCATCACACAGCCAGCCACCCACATCTTAGCCTGATCTGTAGTCCGGAAGAGTCACACATGTGCTCTTGAAGGGAGGACTTGGCAACAACCCTTCCTTCCCCAGGGCACGGCTGGGGATTATGAATAACCAATAACTCACCGCTAAGGGTGAATGCATGAAGACAACCATTTCAGGCAGGGCGGGTTTCTTCACTTCAGCTGAATTTGTGACATAAGAACAGACTGCGGCTCCACCCTGACCTTAACAGGAGCACACTGACCTTCCTCCCTCTGTGTGAAATATAGAAACATGCCCAGGAGCTTTTGACAGCGGCTCACCATTAGCTTCTTCCTTGTCTTGATTTAGTCAGAGAAAATGGCAATCTAAATTAGAATTAAGACAAACTCATGGGCTCTGCAGGAGACACTTCCTCCTAAAAAAAAGTCAGTGAACTGCATATTAATGTGGAAATGTCAGACAAAGAGTGGGGCAGAACAGAAACATCGAGCATGGTTCTCTCTACCTGACCAATATATTTGGCAAAGTTGCAAAGAACAAAAAACTCACTAGGAGTGTTGGGGCCCTTGCCTTCTAATAACAAGGAAGTTGCAAAGCATTTTCACCTGTAACCTCTGAGGCAATATGGGAACTAGGATTTATGGCTTCAGTGCCTACGATTTGCCAAGCATTGTGCAAATGTCTCATACATTTGTCTCATTTCATCCTTACAACAGCCCCTGAAGTAAATAGTATAATGACCATTTTCCGATGAGGAAATTGAGGCTCCGAATACCAATAAGTGCAAGAATCTGGATTCAAATCCTGCTCCTTCTTCTACAGAGATTCTTTGATTATTCCATTCTGAGTAAGTAGCCATCACAATTTAGATCTCTAGTCCTTGCTAACCTACTGCATTCCAGGTCTTTCAGGAATCGTTGTAGTGAGTTTATACTGAGTGCGTATTGAGTGCTGTTCACATACGAAGGTAACTTGAGAGGATGTGATAGAAGGAGATGACAGCTGACACCCTTTCTTTGAGAGGTTTAAAACTAATGACTGAGAACTACATGCAAGGAATTTATAAGTAAGTTCAGATTTGCAGGGTGAGATGCAGATTGGACCTAAGTGCCAAGGGGATGCCCAATGAGGGAAGGATGGCCGTAGGTCCTAGTCTTCATGGACATCTTCATGGGAGAACTGGTCTCTGAAAGAGTGAGGCCTACCTTAGGCAGAGCACTAAGCCTAAGGAAGATTGTGGGTCAGCCTTACACACCACTCAACCTTTTTTTATTTTCATGGAATAGATTTCTTTCCAAAGTCATTATTTTGCAATGTACAGTAATCGCAAAAATGGCTCTTCTGGGCACATCCATGCTCATTACCACAACAGGGTCATCTACTCTCTAGGTGACTCTAAAAACCAGGTTATGATGGACAGATTACTAGAGTGTAAATTGGGGCTCTCATCCTGGCTTAGCTACGTGACTGGGGTAAGTCTTTTTTTCCACTAGTCCTCAGTTTCCCCAGCAATAAAGTGTTGGTACTGGAAAAATAGTCTATGAGGTTGCTTCTTATGTTGGCATGCCACTGGTCCTCTCTCAGAAAGCTCCTGTTTTGAAGTATAATGGAATGAGCACTGGAATGGGAGTCAGGATCTACTGGTCTCAGAACTGACCCAGCCCTAACTAGCTGTGTGATCTCGGATAGCTCCTTTTTACTCTCTGGGTGTCAGTTTTACTGTCTCTTCAGTGTCCACGCTAAGGGAGTTCTGTGAAGTCCCTTTCCACTGTGACATTTTATAAATCTAAATACCCTATCTTCAATTATTCTTAATAAAAAAGTATCTATTTGGATAAGAAACTAGAAGAAACAGAATAGACCTCCTGAAGGCACCAGATTGAGTATTTGATGTTATTCAATTAAGTTGGTTGTAACTGGAATATAGCATCTTTTCCACAAACAATGACTCAGAAAATTAATTAGCCTCTGCTTTAACTAAATAATAATTCTATTTAGGGCCAATTAAAATACCACATCTGAGTCAGTTCACTGAAGCAAGTTGTATTTGATGCAGGAAACATGCTCCTTTGCCATGTGGAGCTGGGTTGATGACTGAAGTGCTGGGGCTCTTGATTTCCAGATAGGCACCCAGGGCTTGCAACCACAGTATGAAAATTCCCAGAGGCCATGGGCGCAGCCTGCTCTGATGAAATCTTGCATACCTGAGCTTTCTTCATCAGATTATTTTTCAGGTCTTATTACTAGCATTAAAGAAAAAGAGAAAATCTAATAACAGCCCTGAATTGTTCAGATGCATTTCCAGAAGCCAAACCATTTTTGCCCAGTACAGCATCATTCCATAAAACTCCAGTTATGGCTGGGCTAAAGAGACTTTGTGATGTCTCTGAACTTTAGTATGATATCACCCATTAGATTCCTGTATAGTCGAGATAGTGGAATCACTGAATAATAATAATAAAGTTTTCCTACTGTTGCAACCAGATATAATCTTTCTCTCCTTTGAAACAACATGACTATGGTTTATGCTACTTTAAGGCAGCCACCATACCTGGTATTAGATTTGTGTGTGTGTGTGTGTGTGTGTAATTGTGTTCTATCTGACTTCAATTGTGTCTTATTTTCTTGACTTAATAGGTACATTAATAAAGGCTGCTTAAAAAAAATTAGTTTATAATATTTTCCCATACATTAATAACACTTTTGGAGTTTCATAAGGACTTCTGAACTTTGGGCATGTATTTTTGTCCCATTTTTACAGATAAGAATATTAAAGCTCAAAGAGTTTAAGTAGTTTGCTCAAGTTCACAGAGTAGATCAAGTTCACAGATCTAATCCTCACTCTGCCTAACTGCCTCTAGACACTACTCTGTCCATAGTAGGAAATCAATATGTGTCCAGATGAAAGGATGGGAAATGGCTTCTTCCATCCTAAGCAAAGTCCCCCAAGGAACATTGAATTTTATGCCTATATAAGGAAGATCTTTTTTGTTGTAGACAGGTAGATGACAGTTGTCTAATGGGAGACCTGAAAGAACCAGCCAACAAGAAGGTAAAAAAAACTTTTTTCAGATATAATAACAAGTGTGGTTAATTAAAAATGGCCATAAAACACTTGCTACTTTTCCCCCTGAAAGATGGGGACTAATTCCCTCCTTGAACATGGGCTGGCCTTAGCGACTTGCCAATAAATTTGACAGAAGTGACATTCTGGGACTTGTAAGATTAGGTGAAAAGTCTTTCAACTAGGCCCCCTGAAACATTTTTTCTGGGAGCCCTGATTTGCCATGAAGAAGATCAGCTACCCTCAAGTCACCATCCTGGTAAGGCCACATGTAGGTATGCTTGTCAATAGTCCTAACTAATCCTAGCCTGCTAGACATCACTGTCAAGGCAAGAGACATGTGAATAAAGCTGTCTAAGGGCCTCTAGACCATCCATCCGCCAGTTAAGTACTATCAAATGACCTCAGTTAATGCCATGTGGAGCAGAAATATTGCTCAGTTGACTCTGTCTGAGAATTCCTGACCCTCAAAATCATGAGATATAATAAAATGGTGGTTGCTTTAAGTCACTTAGCTTTGGGGTAATTTGTCACTCAGCAATAGATCACTGGAACACAAAATTACAAAGAAATAGGAAAAGAGGTAACTATAATACCATGATCCATACCCTAGATCTCTTCTTTCCAACATTCTTGACCAGACATCTAGGCCATTGATCACTACCCAAGGATCTATGTACATTAACGCATTGGGTCACATCTCCTTCCACATAAAAGGTATAACCAGGTTCCTGCTCAGATCTATGCATTGAGAATATTTTTATTCTCAACTGTCTCTCAGGATTACCCCTGAATGTGGTTGTAATGCAGCACCATCTATTTTTGTATGTACCCAGAAATCAAGTTCATTCATCTGTAATCAAGCTTGGGTTTTTTTCCTCCTTATTTAAGATCGCATATAGTCATAAGTACAAGCCAGAGGAGGGTTACTTGTACAACTGTGGTGAGTGGCAGGGAAGGTTGAACTATATACTCATGCAATTTATTATATCCCTGGTCCTGCTCAGGCACAATTCCAATTTATAATAACTATTGCTGGGCCTATCTGACTTTACTACTTGGTGGGTGTCTGAGAACCCAACCCATAATGCATAGTTCCAGATTCCTAGTAACTTGGTAACTTGTGGTTAAACTTTCTTTCTCTACCAGGATTCAGTAACATGCCAAGAGCTATTCTTCAAAGGGTCTGTAATTCTCTATTGCTGAAGACGTAGCCTTGCTTCGGAATCCAAAGAGTCTGTGCTACAGTTCTTTAACTGAAAGTTGTCCTATGCTCCATAATGTATCTTTTCCCACCATTGACATCTCCAACACCATAGAGTCTACTGTATCATTTTGCCCAAGTGACAGGGCTGATGCTACTGTGCTCTGGATCTGCTGTAGAACTCTTTTCTGATCTAGGCCCTACTTAAGGCTGGCAGACTTCCATGTCACATAGTATATGGGCAAGAGTAGTATTCCTAAGTGTATAATGCTTTGTCTATAGAACCCAAAGAGGCCTACGATGTGCTGTGCTTCCTTCTTTGCAGTATGGGTTATAAGATGCAACAACGTTTCTTTTATTTTGGCAGGAACTTCCTGCATAATTCTAGTCAATGCCCATCCTTGTCGTCATGGAAAGGGACCAAATATTAAGGCTCACAATTCTTGTTCTTAACTCTTCTAATCAACCAAATGTCATGCTGGAAAAGTTATTTTTTCCTCATTTCCCCGTATGTAGTATATTCATGTCCACAGCACCTAGCACAGTGTGTGATGTACATAAACAAAAAACTTTGCTGAGTCAGCAAATGTTTAACTACATGATAGACTTTGGTGGGATGGCTGCTACTTATCTTCTAAACCTGATATCCTCTGAAAATGTCATCTAATATAGGTAGTTAAAGTTATCTCCAGACCACTACTAATCATGGATTTTTCATGTCCCCATGCTAATGAGTTTAAACAAAAATGTAAAGGGTTCTAGTTATCTAAATCAAGTATGTGTGAGCCCGCATTCAAGGGCATTGTTGAAGAGTTTGAGATGTCTCTCTAATCCTGCCAATCATTCTGACTCAAAGGAATCCCAAAGGGGGGGAAAAAGTCCATTTTGGAAATCAACAAGATCATATTCATGTAGCCCTTGACTTTGCATCCATAATCCTGTGTTCAGTGATGCAGACTTTAGCTTGTTTGTCATGAGCTCTAACACCAATTTTTTACCCATGTCATAGGCAAGGCGTAATAAGTGAAACATCAGATGAACATTAAGAATTTTGCTTCAGATTTAGGAGAACAAAATCATAGAATGTGAGAATGGTAGGGACCTTATATATCATCTAATCCTCATTTTACATTGGAGAAACTAAAATTCAGAGTAAGCTTCTAGAAAGATTATATATCAGGTCAAGCCTCTTTTCTGTTTAAAATTCTTCAATTACTTCCTCATCATTCATTCATTCAAGAGATGTTTACCTAGCATCTGGCTGCATACTGGAGACTTAGTTCTGCACAAAACATACTTTTCCTTCTCTTGTGGAACTTTCATTCTGGTAGTAAAGAAGGCATTAAACAAGTTATTATAAAATATAGTTATAAATCTATAAAGAAGTGCAACAAATGAAAAGTGCTATGTAAAACAGAGTGAGCCAAAGGCTGGGAGTAAGAGCGCATGAGGTAGAAGGGATAACAGCACAGGAGAAGGTTTTGAGAAGAAAAAGTGAATTGGTTGCCTTCTAGTAACCAAATATAGTATGTCAGAGTGAGGAGAAAAGTAGTATAAAATAAGGTTAGTGAGTTAGACTGGGGTCAGATCGGGTAATATGTCCGAAGATCTTATTAAGAATGGGAATCCAAAGAAGTTTTGTTTGTTTGTTTTCTTTTGTTTTTGCCTGAAAGTATGATAATCACATTTGCATTTAAAAAGATCTCCTATTCTGGCTACTTTGTGGAAGCCTATTTGAAAGAGCTAAGATCAGAAGCAGGGTGATGAGCTAGGAAGCTATTGCAGTAACCCAAGGGAGGATGATGGTAGTTTAGACTAGGGTCGTGGCAGATGAGATAAAGAGTCATTGAGAGATCTGGGATATATTTTGAATCAATAGAGTTTGGTGAATTATTGGAAAAGTTAACTTATGCTATATATAACCATATCTATGTCATATAACACAAGGAAGGCACTTAGGAAGGCAACTTTGTTGACTCAATGATTAAGACCCAGAAAGGTGAAGTGAGGTCACATGGTCAAGGAAGACAGAGTACAGTCTAGATCCTAGGTTTCTTAACTGTCATTCAAGGGCTGTTTTCAATCTACTTTTCTACCCGTCTGCCTTATCATTAGTAGAATGTTAGCATAGTAGTTCTCCTATGCAAATGAAAATTTGTACAATTTTATATCAACAGTATGAATTCTGTCTCCTCGACTTGTTACACAGGTAACCAATGGATAAATGTCCTCATATAAAAATGATGATAACTTATTAAACAAAAATTTATTGAGCATTAATTGTCAGACTTAGTTCTAAAACTAAGAAAACAATAGGGAGAACACTGTCAATATCACTACAATCATGGAATTTACTGTTTTGTTGAGGAAGAATAAATGTGCAAGTTATTGTCTCTTTTCCATCCCTGCCCCTTCTGTCTCATAGGGAACCAGAGCCAACATTTCCTTACTGCCTTGCCAGCTGACAACTACCTAAGTTCTGTGAATGGGAGGCTTTGGTGGAAAACTGGAAAGCGGAAGGCAGAAAAAGATCATTTTACCTTGTCTTTGGAAATACCTCATGCCATGGCAACAGTGATGGCAACACGTGTGTGTTCCTGGGTTCCTGATCAGGCAGCAGTCTCTAATGTGCTATATCAACAAGGGTCCATTCAGGAAATTAGGGGTCACAATACATATTATGCATATTTCCAACAGAGAAAATTTACTGTAAGGACTCGGTTCAAAAAAAAAAAAAAAGTTGAAATAGCTGGAAGAATCCTGACACAGTTATTTTGCTGAAAGATTGGACTATAGAAAAGTTATGATATAGAGATGATATGTGATCCATCAGTGTCATGGACTGACTTGTATGCCCCCAAAACTCATGGGGAGATACTTCATGTTGAAGTCCCAACACCCGCTACCTCAGAATGTGACTGTACTTGGAGATATGGACTTTGAGGGGGTAGTTAAGGTAAAATGAGATCATATGGGTGAGCTCTAATCTGATATGGCGAGTGACTGTATACAAGGAAGAAATTAAGACACAGAAACTCACAGAGGGAAAGGCCATTTGAAGATGGAGAGGAAACATGGCCGTCTACAAACCAAGAAGAAGGGACTCTGAAACCAGCCTTGCCAGCACCTTTATCTTGGACTTCTAACCTCCAGAACTGTGAGGAAATACATTTCTGTTGCTTAAGCCACTCAGCCTGATACTTTGTTATGGCAACTCTAGCAAACTAATACAATCACATAATTATTAATCTTGTTCAGAAAGCTCAAGCATTACTTCCTTGTCATAGGTTTAATAAACTGTCATCAAATGTCCCCAAATCAGGGGACAGGTTTATTCCATTTTTTCCTGAATTTAACTGTATCATATAATCCTCTTTGTGAGAGACTCATAGTCTAGAATAGGACTCTAAGAAATGAGTCAAGATAGGTTTAAGTGTCATAAAAGAGGTGTGAATAAGGTGTTACAGAGCTCCTAAGGAGGAAGGGAACATTACCAGGGAAAAGGCTTGAACTGATTCTTGAATGATAATGAAGATTTTAACCATGGAGGAGAGAGAAGAAGGTATTGAGGTGTGTATGTATAGTGGTACTGAGATTTGGAAGCACATGTCATGTCAGTGAAGGGCAAAGTTTGCACGTGACTGACACCCAGAATGCAGGACAAGAAGGGGGAAAATCTTAGCAGCTGAGACTGGAAAGAGAACAGTCCTCCCTTCCTTCCTTCCTTCCTTCTTTCCTTTCTTCTTTCCTTCCTCCCTCCCTCCTTCCCTCTCTCTCTCTTTTTCTTTTCTTTTCCTCCAGAAAAACAAACGAACACTGTGGAGTCTTTAGAACTGTGGCCGGATCTGGCTTACAGAAATCAAGGGAAAGTCAGGTTTTGCCAGGGAGAGACTCTTGGTGAAATGTGAGGAGAGTCAGAGTCTGAAAAGCACCAAACTGCAAATTCAGCTGTGGCCACGGACAAATCCAACATGGTCTGCATGCATATTTCCTACAGTTGACACTATTAGTGGCCACCTATTGATCTTTTCTGTTTTCTCTAATTTAATGAGGAGCACCCAGACATGGGAATCTGCAAACATACAGAGGAAGCATAGTGGCAAAGAGCAAGGGCTGGGAATTGGATAGACCTAAATTCATGCCCCATCTTTGCCAAATACAAATGATCTGATTTGACTTGACTTCACTTCCTTATTTTTAAAATGGGTATAATGATAGAACCTACGTTCTAGGATGGTGTAAGGCTGCAATTAAATAATGAATATAAATTAATTCATGTGTTTTCTAACAGATATTAAGTGAGCACACAAGTTAGCTTGCCCCGGTGTATATTTCAGCCTTAATATTTTAGCCTGTGTGAACATAGGCTAGTTATTTAACTATTTTGCCTCAGATTCCTCATCTACAAGATAGACATCATGCAAGTATTGGGTTGGCCAAAAAGTTCGTTCGGTTAATGAATACGTTGCTAAATAAAGTTCTTGGTGAAAATGAAAAATGTGTCTTTTATTTTACTTAAAACCAAACGAACTTTTTGGCCAACACAATACATAATCTAGAGTGTTGTTGTGAGGATCAACAGAGTTGATATGTCTAACACTTTAGTACAGTGTCTAGGACATGGTAACAAATCAATCAATGTGAAAGACAAGAGTTGAGGATAGCAGTGGTAATTGTGTCTGATGAAAATGAAGGCAATGCAAATGTACTTAGCAGAGAGTAGTTTTTTATTTAATCACTGGGATTGTTGCAGAAGTTCTGGAAGTTGTGGGATCGTAAGCAGAGGCCATCAGTGAAGGCAGTACAGTGAAACTGTTGAAATTCCTCCTGAGAGAATGGCCCAAGAATGACTGATGAGGCTATGCAACACTGTGTATCAGGAGGCTTAGCCTTTTCCCTACTCTCCCAGGCCCAATCAGCTTTCTCACCTTTCAGGGTAGCCTCTCTCTATCCAATTAGTTGATTATTACATTAGCATATGCCTTATAGTATGGTCGGGACTCTGATTAAATGCTCAAGGCAATAGCTAACGCACTGTCATGATTGAAAGGGACAATTAGAAAATGATTAGACAGTTACCTTAACTAAGAAACCAACTGTGTTGGGCCTTTCAACCAGCTTTCAACAATATAATAAGAATTAAAGGATTGCTGAACCACTTGCTTTTTATTTTATGTATGTGTCATTTATTATTTTTTAATTGCAATATAGTTGATGTACAATATCATGTTAGTTTCAGGTGTGCTACATAATGATTTGACATTTGTCTGCATTATGAAATGATCACCACTATAAGTCTAGTAACCACCCGCCTCCATACAAAGTTATAACAGTATCAGTGACCATACTCCTTATGCCGTATTTTACATCCCCATGACTTTATTGTATAACTGGAGGTTTGTACCTTCAGTTTACCTATTTTGCCCACCCCCCAACCCCCTAACTTCTGGCAACCACCTATTTGTTCTCTGTATCAACTAGTCTCTTTTCACTTTATTTTGTTTGTTTTAGATTTCCACATATAAGTGATAACAGGTGGCATTGGGTTGGCCAAAAGTTTCGTTCGTTTTTTTCTATAAGATGGCTCTAGTAGCACTTAGTTGTCTTTAACTTCATTCAAAACAATTTTGTTAGATTGTATGTGACAGCTATCATATCAGCGGGCATTTAAAAAAAGACATCAAAATTGGTGAATTTTTGTGTAGCCATTTTAATATTGAAGATGGAAGAAAAAAAGCAACACTTTCGGCATATTATGTTTTATTATTTCAAGAAAGGTAAAAATGCAACCGAAATGCAAAAACACATTTGTGCAGTGTATGGAGAAGGTGCTGTGACTGATCGAATGTGTCGAAAGTGGTTTGCGAAGTTTCGTGCTGGAGATTTCTTGCTGGATGATGCTCTAGGGTAAGATAGACCAGTTGAAGTTGATAGCGACCAAATCAAGACATTAATTGAGAACAAACAACATTGTACCACATGGAAGATAGCCAACATACTCAAAATATCCATATCAAGTGTTGAAAGTCATTTGCACCAGCTTGGTTATGTGAATCGCTTTGATGTTTGGGTTCCATATAAGTTAAGCAAAAAACCCTTCTTGACCATATTTCCACATGCGATTCTCTACTTAAACATAATGAAAACGTTCCATATTTAAAAGAAACTGTGACAGGAGATGAAAAGTGGGTACTGCACAATGATGTGGAATGGAAGAGATTGAGGGGCAAGCAAAATGAACCGCCACCAACCACACCAAAGGCCGGCCTTCATCCAAAGAAGGTGATGTTGTGTACCTGGTGGGATTGCAAGGGAGTCTTCTATTATGAGCTCCTTCTGGAAAACCAAATGATTAATTCCAACAAGTACTGCCCCCAGTTAGACCAACTGAAAGTACCACTTGACAAAAAGCGAATTAGTCAACAGAAAACTCATAATCTTCCATCAGGATAACGCAAGACTGCATGTTTCTTTGATGATCAGGCAAAAACTGTACAGCTTGGCTGGGAAGTTCTCATTCATCTGCCGTATTCACCAGACATTGCACTTTCGGATTTCCATTTATTTCAGTCTTTACATAATTCTCTTAATGGAAAAAATTTCAACTCCCTGGAAGACTGTAAAAGACACCTGGAACAATTCTTTGCTTAAAAAGATAAAAAGTTTTGGGAAGATGGAACTATGAAGTTGCCTGAAAAATGTCAGAAGGTAGTGGAAAAAAAGGGTGAATATGTTGTTCAATAAAGTTCTTGGTGAAAATGAAAAATGTGTCTTTTATTTTTACTTTAAAACCGAAGGCACTTTTTGGCCAACCCAATATTTGTCTTTCTCTGTCTAAACTATTTTATTTAGCATAATATGCTCTATCCATCCATGTTATGGAAATTTTTTTTTTTTTTTAATGGCTGAGTACTGTCCCAGCAGCACACTTCCTTCTGCTCCCCAGAGCTATATGCTTCAGTGCTGTCCCCTATGTGGGCTGTAAGGCCCCTTCTGTTGTGGCAGAGTTGGTTATGGTGGGTGGGCTGGTAGGCAAGGCCCATTCCTGGCATAGCGAGTTGTGCAGCCCAGTAGGTCCCAGTTCTGGTGCCAGCCTGCTGGTGCATGGGTAAGCTTCCAGTGCTCTCAGGCTAGAGGAAGGACTCCAAAATGTCCCTTGCCAGCACCAGTGTCCTCGTGGTAGAATGAGGTCCCAGAAATGACTGTCCCCAGAGAGAGTCTCATTTGCTGCCTGCGTCTCCAGAAGGCTCTCCAGGATCAGTCAGTGAGTCTGACCCAGGCTCTTTTCAAATTACTGCCTCTGTGCTGGGAGCCTGTGAGATTTTGTTAATAGCCTTTAAGACTGGAGTCTTTGTTTTCTACAGCCCTCCAGCTCTCCCATATGCAAGCACCACTGATCTTCAAAACCAGACATCCTGAAGGCTCATCTTTCTACTGCAGGACCCCGAGGTTGGAGAGCCCAATGTGGAGCTCAGGCCCCCAGTCTTTTGGGAGTACTTCTGTAATTGTGATTATCCTCCCATTTGTGGGTCGCCTACCTAGTGTATGAGTCTTGACTATACCACCTCCGGCACCTCTTACCCATCTCGTTAGGGTTCCTTCTTTATCTCTTTAGTTGTGGAAAATCTTTTCTGCTGCTCTTCAGGTCATTCTCCTTGATAGGTGCTTTGTAAATACTTGTAATTTGGTGCCTGTGGGAGGAGGTGAGCTCAGGGTTTTCCAGTTCTGTCATCTTGGCCACTCCTCCAACTACTTGCTTTTAGAGTCTAGATTCTTTATCACCTCATCTTCGTATTTCAGCCTACAGCTATGACTGCTTTTTACCAGGCAGATACTTTATAAATCACAAGTGTTTCTAAAGTCCATATTGCTCATTAACTTTGCTATTTCTTATAGAGAAGAGAAATTTAAAAAGGAAAGCAAGGGAAGAGAAAGACAAATATCCTAGGAAGGAGATCTGCAAGAGTTTGAAAAGATTTCTCAATATTTAGCCTGCATTAGAATCACCTGGAGTGCTTTGTAAAATTCAGATTGCTGGGCCCCACCTCTAAAGCTTCTGGATGGGGCCCCAGAATTTGTATTTCTAACAAGTTCTCAGTTGATGTTGATGTTGGCTAGCCTGGAGACCAAACTTCTGAAACCACTGACTAGAGCATTGGTCTTCAAAGATTTTGAAGCATGTCTCAATGTAACTTTGAACAATTATGTTACCTTCCTTCATAGTTTAAACCCCATATTAAAAATTTTATCATAAATTGGGATAGTTGCCAGTGTAATACTTTTAAGAGTACTGCAAGTATTGACATTGCAAATAAAACTATTACTTTTAAATAAACAATTGATTCCAATAGAATATAAATACTATAGTGGTTTGATACGTAGACCCATTTTTTAAAAAATACATGAGCAAATTCTTCCTTAATATTTGGAAATAATATATCATTCTGTTTTCTCCTTTCAATCATATATTCATTCTACTGCCCTCTTACAATTATTTCCTCCTGTAATATATTTTTCTCCTTGAAAGTCTTTTAAATGATCACTCAGCTCTATTTCTATGCAATAAAACACATATATAAATTTAAGCTTTTTTTTTTTTTTTTTTTTTTTTGCGGTGCCCGGGCCTCTCACTGTTGTGGCCCCTCCCGTTGCGGAGCACAGGCTCCGGACGCGCAGGCTCAGTGGCCATGGCTCACGGGCCCAGCCACTCCGCGGCACGTGGGATCCTCCTGGACCGGGGCACGAACCCATGTCCCCTGTATCGGCAGGCGGACCCTCAACAACTGCACCACCAGAGAAGCCCTATTTAAGCTTATTTTTAATGTCTCAAAGACGTAAGACTTCAGTGCCAAAATATTACTTCTGGTTATCATAACAGTTATTATGGTAACTGATAAAAATCATCAAATCAATTGATTAAAATAGATTTTTCAATATCGATATTTTAAATTATTCATTTGCTTCAGGATCCCTGTGGATTTTTACACCTTGGGGCAATGCAGCATAGAAAGATGGGGGAGACCTTAGTTTTTGTTGTTGTGAGAAAAGGGTCACAGAGAAACGGCCAGAGAGAAAGGATAACTGCCTGAAGTTCTCAGCTCCTAGACTTTTCTTATGGAGAAAGAGGAGATGTGGATATTGAGGATCTAGAAATTGATTAACTAAAAATTCTTCATTCTCTGTACCCCTTATAATGCTTTGTATACCTCTAGGGGTACTTGAATCCCAGACTGAATACTGCTGTTCAAAGGAAATTTTCAGTTTTCACTTTCTACTTCTCACTGACATGGGACTACATATTATTTTGAAATAAACCCCTGTTCTCTATTCTTTTTTATTTATAATAATAGTCACAACTAACATTTGTACTTTACTTTTTAATTTATGTCACTTTAATGTGTAAAACTTAATATACGAGGAGAAGCCTCAGATAAAATAGAGTCAAGAGGTCAGAAATAGGAGTTCTCATACCCTATGATGATAGGAGAGCCCAACAGGAAGAAGGAAGATTTCCTCTTCTTGCCTGGCAAGAGCTTAGCCAATGAGAGACTGTGACAACTCAGCCAATGAAAAGCCACTATAGTTTGAACTCTCAATTTCTCCAAAGTACTCTTTGTTTACTATAGCCCTCCCTAATTCATTTTCTCCTTTTTAAAAGAGTTCTCTCCATTTTTGCCAGGGACTTGCATGTGACTTCCCATGATAGCACCCAGAATTGAAATTCTTTGTTGATCCCAAATAAACCCATTTTTGCTGGAGAAATAATTGGCAGCTTATTTGTTTTAGGTCAACAAATGTGTATTATTTAATTTTTATTCTCACAAACTTGTACATGTGTAGGTAAGGCAGATATTATTGTGATTATTTCACAAGTGGGGAAATAATTTCCAGGAGAAAAAGTGAATTGCCCAGTGCCACAGAGCTAGTAAGTAATAGAGACCAGCTTCAAATCACCTCCAACTCTAGTTCCATGAATTTGAATTGCATTGTATAAAAGCCAGAGTTCACTTGGCAGATGACAGAATTGAATAATTCTTCTTACTCAAGAACAGGAACTGCATGAGTTTTCAAAGTGAAGGCCTTGAGTGTCAGATAATGAAGAACAGTTAAGCCTGGGGAAGCATTGGTGAAGCAAACAAAGACTGAAGAGAAGTCACCAGAAACAGAGCACAGCCATGACCATGCTGCAAGTAGTTTGGAAGGACTGGTGGCAAAACTGTCACAATAGCAGTTAGGTTTTGAGACTATAAAGTTTTAAATTAATATATCTTCCCCACAAAACAAAACATCTTTTATGAACTGAATGTCTGTGTTCCCCCAAATTCATATGCTTAAGCTCTAATCACCAATGTGATAGTATTTGAAGATGGGGCCCTTGGAAGGTAATTAGGACTAGATGAGGTCATGAGGGTGGGGAACTCTTGAGGGGGTTAGTGCCCTTACAAGAAAAGACACCAGAGAGTTCAGTCTCTCTCTCTCTCTCCAAGGGCACACACCAAGGAAAGGTCATTTTAGAACACAGCAAGAAAGCAGATGTCTACAAGACAGGAAGAGAGCTCTCAGTAGAACCCAACCATAGTGGCACACTGATCTCAGACTTTTAGTCTCCAGAACTGCAAGAAAATAAATTTCCTTAAGCCTTAAGGAAATTTAAGCCTTAAGTCTGTGGTATATTAATACAGCAGCCCTAGCAGACTAAGACAGTATCTTAGCTTAAATACAGAGTGTGGAGTGGGAGCATTGCATTGACACAATATATTACAATGTAAAATTTCTTTGAAGAACTTCCGTAGGTCTTATCCAGAAAGATTTATTGCTGGGACAACTTGTAGTACTCCTGTAATATTTCTTTGTTGTCCTTATCATGTATGTTCTGTAATCAGCTTCTCCAAACAAACAAATTAGCTTCTCCTTCAAGCAAATCTTTGGTGAGCATCTACCGTGACAACAGGAAGACTAATCGAATGGAAGTGTGAGGATAGACATGGGTGCCATTTAAGACCGAGGTCATTGCAAAGTCAAGGAGAGAGATAATGGTGGGAGATGCTGCAGATGTGGAAAGAAGGAGTGATTATAGATGACATTGTGCCGTTAGAATTCACAGACCTTGATTATTGAAAAGATGTGGGATGGTCCTGCTTGAATGAAGTGTAGAGATGATGATTGAATTGAATGGAAGCTTGAATTGGACTTAAAGTTGCCTTCTTGGCTTGGGGAGCTTCACCTCTTGCCAGAGAACTGAAGAGTTTTCCTCACATTTATCATTTCATGTGACTCTGCATATTTCTGTCTTCTGTCTCACTCAGGCAGCTTTATGTGGTCTTTCTGTCCTGGGCTACTGGAAAGAGTAGAGAAAGCTTATACTTTAAGCACGTAGCACTCCTCAGAGGATAGAAACACATCTGCAGCACAGTGCAATGCAGCACTGGTCTTGTAGCAGAAAATTTAGCTTTGTGTCTGGATGCTGCTGGTTACCAAATGCCACCACAACCAAAGTTCACAAGATAATGATGAGGGTGAAATAAGGTAATGAAGATAATCTTTACAAAATGTCATGTACCGTGCTTTGATAGAACAAGAAAAAGGAGCAACATGAACTAGGTTTGAATTCACTAGGAATGGCTGAAATGAAAGTGGGTTTTTATTCTTGAATATGTCTTGACAGGTCACCCTATCAGCTCAATAGACCATTTATAGCCAACAACAGTAAACTACAAGTTTTCTGATTTAAGTTCCTTCAAGGGAGGTTTGCTAAAAATTGTAACATGACAAAATAGCAGCACTGCTTTGAAGGGAGCCGACAGCGTTGCTCTTGGCTCCAAATGAAAGGTTGCCATGGCCAAGCATTCCTTGTCATTTCCTTTTCTCAGGGTGCTTTTCTTTGCCTCCGAAGAGTCAAAACAATGGTAACTGAGAAGCTGGCATCAGCATGAGTGACAGTAAGTGTTCCAAGACAGCTAGTTGATTGATTGATGGACGATGATGAATGTTGTCTAAAAGAACAGAAAGCTGTGTTTCCTTTTTGAAGCCATTCAAATTTGGACAACATAGGCCAACAATCAGACGTTTCTAAATTTAATGTGCACACCATTTCCAAATATGCAAACAATGATCAAAACCACCGCCCACCAGGACTCACATACATTAATAAGTGTCAAAGTAATTCAAACATCAGAAAGATCCTTTTCCACCTGCACAGATGCCACAAGTCCCAGTTGATGAAATGACACTGAAGAGAACACGGGTATGCAAATTCTAGCTAATGATAATCATGGCAAAATTTCACACCTATAGAATAATTTCTCTTACTCTGTTCTATTATAAACTCTATAGTTGGCGGCTGGGGAATGTACCTTCAAGATCACACAATCCAAAATTTGTATTTTATTATATGTGGAAAAGACCAAAGCCTTAACAGGGAAGGTCCCTTGGCAAATGATTGGCAGAGACATGGCTAATTTTGGTCCCCAACCAGTGTCTTGGTGAGCCAGTGTATCAGTAAAGGATCCAACAGGACATGGATGTCCCACTGAAAATAGGATAATTCCAAGTGGGTTTATCCTCAAAAAGAATAAATACAAAGGTGTAGGTGGAGTTTACAGGAAATACAAGAGTTAATGTGGAAACTGAGAGTAGCAGCAGTGGCAGCATCCCATCCCAAGACCCAAAGAGTCACAAGATGGGAGAAATTCACCTGCACAAAGAAAGGCCTGCAGAGAAGCTGCCTTCTAAAGAGCAGGTAGCCTTCTGTGCAGGGGCACAACCAGTAAATTCTGCAGGAAGTGGGAATCAGAGAAATAAAGAGCCTCACTTCACTCTCCTCCCCATTCTGACTTCCTACTGGATACACATACTGGCTGAACTCACCTGTAAGGTAGAAGGCATGTTTATGTAGTCCATGGTGCCAGCCTCCTGGGGCAAAGAGCAGATGGAGAGCAGATATGGAAGGGGGGGAAGGATGATATCTGGCACACAGGCTTACATTAGAATTTTGCAATATGTATGAGAGTAAGAAAACATACACAGGAAGAGATAGCAAAAAAGAAATTGATAGAGCAGAACCTCACTATCGAAGGCAGGCTAAAAACAGCTATGCAGGGGACTTATGGGAATTTCCCATTGACCACCTGCTCTTGAATGTGTATGGGGGAAATTCTAAGAGGCTTTAGGATGCAGGAGCTAGAATCAAAAACAACCTTTAAAATTGCAGCTGCAGTTTATTTTTATTTGAGCAACATGATACACATATTTTAACCCATGAAAGGGCTTGTGGGTTGGCAGACAAGGCTGCGGAAGAACTTCTAAAACAAACAGTATTGTGGTGCTGTCAGGGTATAAGTTGACACCCACACTGGAGACTTCCCATGTAATAGAGAGAACAGTAAATTCTTTATAATAATACTAAGTTTTATCTAAATAAAATTGTATTATATCTAAGGTGTTTTCATATTCATCACCTCCTAAGAGTCTTATGAGACAACTGAACCAGGTATTTTTATTCCCATTTTATAGAGTGGGAAACCCCAAGCAAAAAAAGTGGTAACCTGATGGTACACAGCTAGGGAGGGGCCTCAAACCCCTGCCTATGATTACAGGTTCAGAGTTCTTTGCACTTTACTCCACAGTTCCTCGATGGCACATGTCCACAGCTTCAGGAGGTGTGATTTGACTTGCATAAACTCTATCTCTGACCTAGTCAAGTGTTAGACACAGGCAAAGCTCACATGATCCTGGCAGGGAACTTCGGAGTCTGAGCTACCAATTTCCAGCCTACAGAGGCACCATTTGGAAATGTAAGAGAAGGTATTTTGGTTGTCACAATGACTAGGGCATGTTGTTAGCATTTAGTAGTCAGAGTCAGGGATTCTAAACATTTTCCAGTGTGTGGGCCAATACTGCACAATGAAAAATCGTCCTGTCCAAATAAATACCAAGAGCTCTCTCAATGAGAAATAATTAAGTTTAGATTGCCTCTCTACAGTCAGCCAGGGCTTTATCTACCCAAGCACTTGTTAAACGTTAGTACCTATAAGGTTCTCCTGAAGCATGTATAGAAAATGCAGATTACTTGGTCTCACCTCTAAAGATGATCATTCAAGATGTGGAGAGTGGCCAGAATCTACATTTTAATACGTGTACTCTCAGTCTGCAGTCAAGGCTGTGTGAAATGCTGGCCCAAGCTTATCGAAAGGGAGTACGCTCCCAAAGTTTCTGATCAAAGCTGTAAATGTTGATCTCACAATCCTCTAACCTGTTCTTATCCATCCATCCAGCCAGCCAGCCAGCCAGCCAGCCAGCCATCATTTTGTTCGTCCATCCATTCGATCCACACTTTCACTTAGTTGTGAAAGCAAGGACCTGTTTCTTGGTGACAAATTTTCCTGATTACCTTTCTGATCTTCTGTCCTTTGATGTTCTAACCCCACCATTTAAATCACAGTATCTGCTGGAGTGTCCCAGAGATCAGTATTTCTTAAAACTCCCTGGGTAATCTCAGTGTACATCCAAATTAGAGACCCAGCAGTTTAGACTGTTGCTACTTAAACTCCAAACCTGTGCTCTACAGACCAGTAGCATACAATCACCTGAACACCTTGTTGAAATGCAGATTCGGATTCAATAGGACTGGGCTGTGGCAGAGTCTGAATTTCTAACAAGCTTCCAGGGGATGCCAGGTGAGTCTCTGAGATTCCTCCACCAGTTTCTACCCTTCAACCCTGTACTTGGGCTTTGATCCAATTCAACTGCAGTGCTCACCATGGACTTTAACTGGACCAAGCCTTCAGGTCTCAGGCTCAAGAATGTTGGCTGTAGAAATTCTCCTGTCAGACTCCAGCCCTGCATAGGACTATGCCAGGCACTGTGTGAGTGTTTTTCATTAATCTGATACCACTGGAAACCACTACAGATGATCAGGCAGGCACATTTCTGATCTGCCCTTAATGCTTCTTAAACACAAGATGTTACCCCTGTTAACTGCCCAGCCCACTCTCTGAAAATTTGTTAGTTATGTTCCCTACCAGCATCCATCTGATGATCATTAAACCTCTGGCCGCCAGTGGAAGGGTCATGAATGGAAGGAAACTAGCACCATTATGTCTCCAGTTAGTTTTCAATACTCCAGCCTCCCAACCCCAATAAACAATACTCTGCATGTCCACTTCCTTGAAAGTTCTTTTGACCTCTATCTTCTACAAGAGCAGAGTCTGTTCCTACTTCCAGTGCTGTTACCTTTACATGGAATACCTTTCCTTATCTCCTTCACCTTATGAACATTTACTCATTCTCCAAAGCCCTATTTAATGTAACCTCCTCTCTGTCTCTTTCCTGACTTGTCTCTAACAGACAGAATAATTATTCATTGGAATCTAGGGTCTGACTCTATACTGTCACCAGAGTACTTATCATATTATATTCAATGAAGTGTCTACTGAAGTCTAGAGACATAGATGATATTACATTATTAGTTTTATATATTGGAGAAGTCCTTGACATTATACATATATGCCTATGTTTCCAAACTTTATGGACACCCTAGACTTGTTCACACAAAGTCCCTGTGGACTCTCTATTACTTGAGTTGACCTCTAGACTTTACCTAATTCATTTTTCTTCTCAGCATCTAGTATAGACCCTGGGCCATTTTTAAAGTTTAGTGTAAGTTGTCAAGTTGAAATGTTAAATTGCTCGCTCTTAATAATGCATTTGTCAATATATTCAACTGAAGAAATGGTGGGGAGATTGTTCATAGCATAGAACAGAGATCCTAACAAACGGGACTTCACATTTAGATGCAGAAGAAAGCTTCCAAATGTCTTAGGCAGCAAACTCTACATTCTCTTATTTCCAAAAGTAACCTTTGTGTTGGGCCTTTCTTGACAGATGTATGGAGGCCCCTTTAGGATCATCTTAATGGATAGAATCATAGAGATGGTTTAAATATAAACCATCATCCTGCAGTCAAAATTCTAACTCTGTAGTCAGAAGCCTGAGGATTTTTGCTCAGAGATGCCAAAGAAGGGCACAAACCCAGGTCAGTTTGCCCCAATCCTTGTAAATGGATATAAGTGAGAGGGTGTTTTCTCCCTCCCCATCATTCACAACCTTTCACTTGGGCTAGAAAAGCCTCTGTTAACATGTTAAAAAAAAAAAAGAAAGAAAGAAAGAATAAACCCTACCCCAGGGTATTCAGTCAGAGATGAAATGCCTGTGGATAACCAAACCCAGAGTTACATCCCCAGTAAAATGATTCAGTAAAATGAGTCAGTCTCTTTGCATTTCCACACCAAGGCACAGGGAGAGCAGCCACCTGCAGGCTGCTACGCCAGCACAGCACTTGCATAGCCCAAAAAAGTGCAAACACAAGGAATTCTCCTCCTTCCAGGAGTGCCCTCTTAGGTCATACTTACCCTACTAAGCTGCTTCCAAATGTATCTATAAGCAAAACAGCTGCAATCCCAAAGACTCTGAACACTAACAAGTCCTTGAATCACCTGTTATGAAACTCATAAAATGCTGAAATAGTGTAGAGATGGTTTTAGTACAAGTAATGCATGCTCAATGCAGAACAATTAAACACAAATAAGCTTAAAAAAAAGAAGGAAATAAAGCCGCCTGAAATAATAACTCTTTTAATATTCTTTAGTGTATCCTTCAATTGTGCATATGTGTACACGTGTGTACATAATATATATTTCTGTCAAAGGTGAGATAATAGTGCATACAGTTTTAAAACCTGCTATTTTTGACACCAAAATTATAAAAAAATTATGTATCAGTCATTCTGACAGTTATTAATATTTCTTTATATAATATTTATGGTTGCTTAGTATCCAGTACGTATTTAAGTAGTTTAACCAATTCATTCTTGTTAGACTTACAAATTATTTAAACTATTATAAAGAAAGTTTATACTGAATGTATATATTGTATTTAATATATATTATTAAACATGTCTATTTATATATATATATATATATAATTATTAAAACAAAGTTGTAACAAACCTCCTCTTAGCTACATCTTTCTACATGTCCTTAACTACTACCTTAGTATAAGTTACTAGAAGTGGAACTGTAAGGTCAAGAGACATAGAAAACACTTTCAAAGAGCCCTACAGAAAGTATGTACCAATTTATTTCCATCAAGAGTATTTGAGAGTCCCTTTATTTCCCCATATCACCTTCTCCAAGAGCATCATTTAAAAATCTTTAAATTTAAAAGTGAATATGATGTCTTATTTTAGATTTAATTGCTGTTATTACTGGTGAGATTGTTATTGTATTTTATTGGCCATTTGGATTTCTTTGTAAAATTTCTGTTCATGACTTTTGACTCTTTTTTTCTGCTATAATATCAGCTTTTTCTTATAGATATGCAAAATTATTTATAGATTAAAGCTACTACTCTATGAAATATTCATTGCACCTATTTCCTAATTTATCATTAGCTTTTTGTTTTGTTTTGTTTTTGTTTTTATTGCGGTACGCGGGCCTCTCACCGTTGTGGCCTCTTCCGTTGCGGAGCACAGGCTCCGGACGTGCAGGCTCAGCAACCATGGCTCACGGGCCCAGCCGCTCCGCGGCATGTGGGATCTTCCCGGACCGGGGCACGAACCCGCGTCCCCTGCATTGGCAGGCGGACTCTTAACCACTGCGCCACCAGGGAAGCCCTATCATTGGCTTTTTAATTCTATAAGTGATGTTCCTTGTACTACAAAAGCAATGCTTTAAAAAATTTTTTTAATGTATTTAATTCTTTGAATTCTTTTTATCAGCATTTTATAGTTTGCAGCATACAAGTCTTGTACATGTTCTTTTCTTTTTCTTTTCTTTTTTTTTTTTTTGCGGTACGCGGGCCTCTCACTGTTGTGGCCTCTCCCGTGGCGGAGCACAGGCTCCGGACGCGCAGCCTCAGCGGCCGTGGCTCACGGGCCCAGCCGCACCGCGGCATGTGGGATCTTCCCAGACCGGGGCACGAACCCGTGTCCCCTGCATCGGCAGGCGGACTCCCAACCACTGCGCCACCAGGGAAGCCCTATAATACATTTTAATGATACAGTGTTTTTGTTTACATAGCACAAAATTTACAAATAATAGTAGAATATACAATGGAATACTTCCACTGGTTTTGGCTAAACTCTTGTATAACCAACTCATGTTTGCAACTGATGAATGAATATGGTTTCAATATGAATACTGGTTGATGTTTTTGCCTTTGTTAATGTGTAAGACCAAAGGGAAACAAAAAAGACATTTCTTACAACTTTGATTTGTCAATACCAGGGCAAATTTATTTGCTGAATCAGATAATAGTTTTGAGAAACTGGAATAAGATTTCCTCAATTTTTTGTGCTATTCACAATATAATAACTACAGACATAATAATTTTTAATTTAATTTGTATTGACATTTTTTTCATTATTTTCTTAACTATCAACAGAACAATAAATCAAGCCCTGATTTGTAGTATTTGCTGATTTCCGTGGAGTAAGTATTCCCACCATGGCCAATTTCAAACTATAAACATGATGTCACTGAATGTGGAGTTGGGAAGAGATGGAAACCTCAAAAGCACAGATAATAATGAGTGTAGTTAAGTAGGAAATGATGAGTTTTGTGTGTTTGCTATCTTTGCTTTTAATATTATTTAATTGTAAAATATATAATTTAATTTCTAATGATAGCTGTGTTTAACCACTAGTTTGTAAAATTGCTGAACATTTAACAGTTGGCTTTCATGGGCCGGTGGAAGCCAGCTCAACACTCCACTGATAACAATCACATATTCATTTTCCAGATTTTTGTTTCACAATTTGTGTCAATTGTCCTGAAACCTTCAGAAAAGTCTTACTGTTATGAAAGGAAATTGAGGGAATTTTCTTGCTCTCTCTTCTGCCTAACATTACTGGTTTTGAGACATCATGAGATGATCCACAGAAGAGAGAACAAGACCCTGGGAGGGGGCAAAGATCGGATTTATGGATAGAGTCATCATTCCCAGGGAATTCCTGGAATAACCAGTTTTTAGCTTAATTTCTCTGCCATCCAACAGCATGTGAAGCTCAGGACTCTTCTCTGATAATTATCTTTAAGAAAAAATTATATATTTTCATGAACAGAAATTAATAATTTTTAAACAGCTTTATTGCAATATAATTGACATACAATAAACTGTACATGCCTAAAGTGTACAGTTTGTTAAGTTTTGACATATGTTATACATCCATTACACTATCACCATAATCAATATAATGACCATTTCTATTAATCCCAAAAGTTTCTTCATGCTCCTTTGCAATCCCTCCTTCACGCCCTGCTGCCTACAGTCCTCAATCCCCTCCCTAGGCAACCACTGATCTGCTCTATGACAATATGTTAAGACTGCATTTTAGCAGTCATATAGTATGTACTCCTTTTTGTCTGGCTTCTTTCACTTCACATAATTATTTTGAGATTCATCCATTTGGTTGCATGCATATATCAATAACTTTTTTTTTTCAGAATAGTATTCCATCGTATGGATATACTACAATCTGCCTTTTTTCCATTCAGCTATTGATGAACAATTTGGGCTGTCTCCAATTTTGGATATTACAAAAAAAGCTGACATGAAGTTTCATAACAGGTGTTTGTATGAAAATATGTTTGCATATCTCATAAATGGATATGTAAGTAATGGAATGATTGGGTTATGTTATAGGTGTCCACTTAAATTATTTAACTTTTAAGAAACTATTTATTTCAAAAGAGGTTTTATCATTTTACATTCCCACCAACAGTGTATGAGTTCCAGTTTTTCCACACGTTTTTAAACACTTAATATGGTCAATCTTTTTAATTTGAGTCATGGTGATGTAGTATGTAACATGTTAATTTTGGTCTGCATTTTTCTTATGTCTAACAAGGTTGAGTATCCTTTCCTGTGCTTACTTGCTATCTGTATATCTTCTTTGGAGAGTTGTCTGTTCAATATATTGCCTATTTTTGTGTGGTTTTTACTTTAAAAACATTATAGAAGTAGAGTTGATTTATAATGTTGTGTTAGTTTCAAGAGTACATCAAAGTGATTCATATTTTTTTTCAGGTTCTTTTCCATTATAGGTTATTACAAGATATTCAGTATAGTTTCCTGTGCTATACAGTAGGTCTTTGTTGATTATCTATTTTATATATAGTAGTGTGTATATGTTAATCCCAAACTCCTAATTTATTCCCCTCCTTCCCCTTTGGTAACCATAAGTTTATTTTTTATGTCTGTAAGTCTATTTCTGTTTTGTAAATAAGTTCATTTGTATCATGCTTTTTAAATTCTACATATAAGTGATATCATATGATATTTGTCTTTGTCTGACTTACTTCACTTAGTACAATAATTTCTAAGTCCATCCAGGTTGCTGCAAATGGCATTATGTCATTCTTTTTCATGGCTGAATAGTGTGTATATATATATAATATATATATATATATATTATATATATATATATATATAAATAGTGCTGCCATGAACGTTGGAGTGCATGTATCTTTTCAATTTAGAGTTTTCTCCTAATATATACCCAGGAGTGGGATTGCTGGATCATATGGTAACTCTATTTTTAGTTTTTTTAAGGAACCTCCTTACTGTTCTCCATAGTGGCTGCACCTACCTACATTCCCACCAACAGTATAGGAGGGTTCTTTTTTCTCCACACCCTCTCCTGTATTTATTATTTGTAGACTTTTTGATGCTGTTTTTACTTTTAAGAGCATATATGCTATACACAAGTTTGTTACAGATATGTGACTTGAAACTATTTTCTCACAGTTTTTCTTGTCTTTCTGCTCTTGCATGTGTCTTTCAGAGGACAGAGTTTTTAATTCTGATCTTTTTTTTTTCTTTTACAGATTGTACTTTTGCTGTGATAACTAAGAAATATTTGCCTTAACCCAATACAACAAATATTTCCCCCTGTGTTTTCTTCCATAACTTTTATAGGTTTAGGTTTTACTTAAAGAAATTTCAATTTGTTTGGTCGTTATTAGTATATAGAGAGTATATAGATATATATTGACTTATATATAAATACTGCTTAGACTTTACATTTGGGTCTGTGATCCATCTTGAGTTAACTTTTGTATATGGTGTGAGGTATGGCTCTAAGTTCATTTTTTGGATCTGCATCTTTGGCTATTTCAACACTCTCTCGTAATGATTATCCCTTTGCCACACTTTTGTCAAAAATTAGTTGTCTGTATGTGTATAGGTCTATTTCTGCAATCTCTGTTCTATTCCATTGATCTATGAGGAGTTCAGCTGCTGGCCAAAATTCTATGTGTGATCCTTGGGGCTCAATCACAGGCAATTACAGGCTTTGCCTGATAGGTCTAATGGGGGAAGCTGCCCTCCCCACACCAGGGTTGATGTGCAGCCACTTACTGTAGTCTCTGGAGGGAACTGCAGTTAGGGATACAGCCCCTCTGGGCCAATCATGACCATATGCATATCCTCATTACTAGCCCTGGCTTTTCTAGTTAGAGTCCTTCTTATCAGGGCCTCCAACAAGGTTCTTCCTAGACACCTCCACCGAGACCTACTAAAGGAGGTAGATATGTAGGATGGGGGGCTTGGCTGAGAGACTTTTCCTCACTCTGACTCATCACTTTTTCTCTCCTAGCCCTTCCCTCCTCCCAAATCCTGGCACTCGAGGTCCATAAACAGGCAGGAGCCTCTTGTTTAGAGCTCCTTAGCAGTTGGATGACTTCTCTCATTTGTGCCGCATATCATCTGACCCTTGCCCAGTGTCTTCTGTGGGGAAAAATAGACACTGGGGAGTCAGCTCTTTTCTCTTGTGCCTCTTGCTTGCACTGTCACAGTAAGTGAATAAAAACTTGATTGTTGCTTTAAGTTTGGTTCATTATCCTAATTGACCACCTTAGCATCTGGCAGTTTGACAGTCTATTTTTATGCCGATGCTGCATCCTTTTAATTGCTGTGGAACTGTAATAACTCTTGAGATCAGGTAGTGTTAGTCCTCCAACTTTGTTCTTTGTTTTCAAAGTTGCTTTGGATATTATAGGTTCTATGCATTTCCATATGAATTTTGGAATCCATTTTTCCAATTTTTACAATAAAATTATCCTAGGAGGGCTTCCCTGGTGGCACAGTGGTTGGGAGTCTGCCTGCCGATGCAGGGGACATGGGTGCATGCCCCGGTCCAGGAAGATCCCACATGCCGCGGAGCGGCTGGGCCTGTGAGCCATGGCTGCTGAGCCTGCACGTCCGGAGCCTGTGCTCCGCAACGGGAGAGGCCACAACAGCAAGAGGCCCGCGTACAGCAAGAAAAAAAAAAAAAGAAAAAAAAATTATCCTAGGATATTGATTGTAATCTATAGATCAGTTTGGGAAGAATTGATATTTTAACACTATAGAGAGGCTTCTCACACATGAACATAATATATCTCTTCATATATTTAGGTCTTCTTTAATTTCTTTCAGCAAGGTTTTATACTTTTCAGTATACAGGTCTTGTACATTTTTTGTCAAAATTTACCTTTTAGTTTTCATATATTTGATGTTATTATAATGTTCTTAATTTCAACTTGTTTGGTCAATATTAAGGTATTTATTTATTTCTGTATATTGATTATGTATCATGTATTAATTTCTGTATTGATCATGTAATATTGCTGAACTCCTGTATTAGTTCTAGTAGTTTTTTATAGGTTCATTCAAATATTCTAAATAATCATGTTTTCTGTGAGTAAAGACAATTTTACTTCTTCCTTTATATCTGGATGACCTCTATTATTTTTTTCTTGCTTGATTGCACTTATCAGAACATTCAGTACAATGTTGAATGGAAATGGCAAGAGCAGAGAACTTGTCTTTCTTAGAGGAAAACCATGTAATCCTTCATCATTAAGTATATTACCTGTAGGTTTTCCCTAGCTTCCCTTTAGCAAGTTCTCTTCTATTCCTAGAATGCTGAGCGTTTTTAATCCAGAATCAGAGTTAGCTTTTGTCAATTGCTTTATCTGTATCTGTTGAGATGATCTTTTGTTTTTTCCTCTTTTCAGTTAGTTAATATGGTGAATTTTGCTGATTGCTAGATGAATGATAAAACAGACTTGCTTACATTTCTAGAATATAAATGGTCACGATGCAGTGGTCATGATGCGTGTTCTTTCTTATATCGTATTGAACTTGGTTTCAAAATAGTGCTTAGAATTTTTACATGTTTTCTTAGGGGAATATTGGCCTGTAGTTTCCTTTCTTGTAATGTCTTTGCCTTTTTGGATATCAAGGTACTGCCTGTTTCATTGAATAAATTGGGAAATATTCCCTCCTTCTCGAATTTCTAAGTTTGTGTGGAATTCATATTATTTATATCTTGCACGTTTAATAAAATTTATCAGTGAAGGTATCTGAGCCTAGACTATATTTGTGTGTGGGAGGGTGAGGGGAATGGTTTTCACTAGCAATTGAATTTCTTTTATTGAAAATTCAATAAATAAATAAATTCAATTTCTTTTTTATTTGAGTTATGAAATATATTCAGGTTATACCTTTCTCATTGAGTGAGCTTTGGTAGTTTGTATTTTTCAAGGAATTTGTCCATTTCAATCTAAGTTGTTGAATGTATTGGCATAGGTGGTTCATAATACATCCTTGTTAACCTCTTAGTATCTGCCAGATCTGTAGTGACATTATCTCTCTCGTTTCTGATATTGGTAGTTTGTGTTTTTTCTCCTTTTTTCCTGGTAAGTCTGGCTAGAGGTTTATACATTCTATTGATCTAAGAATCAATTTTTAGTTTCATTAAATTTATCTATTGTTTTTCTGATTTTTGTTTCATTGATTTCTGCTCTGATTTTTATTATCGTCTCTCTTATTCTTACTTTGAGTTTAATTTGCTCTTCTTTTTCTGGTTTCTTAAAGTTAATGCTGAGGTCATTGATTTGACACCTTCTTTTATATTATAGACATTTGCACTATAAAACACCACTACCAAGTATAGTTTAGTGTCATCTCACACATTTTGACACATTTTGATTTCATTTTATTCAGTTGAAAATACTTTCTAATTTTGACTTTGATTTTGACCCATGAATTATTTCAAAGTTATTTAAATTATTAAGAAGTGTTATTTAGTTTCCAAAAATTTTAGAATTTTCCAGTGTTCTTTCTGTTATTTATTTATAATTTAATTCTATGTGATCAGAGAGCATACTTTATTTGACTTAAATCCTTTACGTTTATTGATCTTTGTTTTATAGCTAGAATATGATATGGTCTAGCTTGGTAAATGCTCTATTCACACTTGAAAAGAATGTTTTCTGTTGTTGTTGTGTGGTGTATTCTAGAAATGTTATTTTGGTCAAGTTGGTTGGTAGTGTTGCTCAGTCCATATCCTTATTGATTGTCTACTTATTCTATCTATTACTGAGAAATGCAGTGATAATAACTATTTTAATATTTTTTATGTGTGTGATAATTCTAGCATTTCTAGGTCAGCTTTGATTGATTGGTTTTTGGCTGCCTCTTTGCTTGTTTTGTAATTTTTCATTGTAAATTTTACCTTGTTGGGTACTGGATCATTTTGTATTCTCAAAAAATATAGTCTGGCTTTGTTCTGCTACACAGTTAAATTACTGGGAAACAGTAATTCTTCATTCTTACTTTATCGCATAGGTTTTATACTGTCAAAATTTTCTAGCTTTATTAGGTGGGTCCTACACAGCATTTAGTCTAGGGTTAACTTTCCCTTGCTACTGAGGCAGGATCCTTCTTAATAGTGTTCTTTCCTTCTGAATTATGAGTATTTTCATTCTGCTGCTGGGAACAGACACTATCCCTCCTTATAAGCTCTAATTACTTTCCCCTCATAATACTTTCAGATGTTTTCCAACCCTGGTTTCAAAGTTTCCTCGCATGCATATGCTAATCAATGCTCTGGTGAATGCTTGCGGGAAACTATCTGCACCTCTCCAAAGCTCTCTTCCCCTGCAGCCCTCTCTTCTCTCTGGCATTCTGCCCTGTGAACTCTAGCTTCCTTGGCTTCATCAGACTCCCAGTTCCATCTGCTCACCTCAGGGAAACCTTTGAGCTCTGTTTGGATCCCTTTTATTTCAATGCAGCCTGGAAACTCTCAAGGCAGTAAGCTGGGATAATTATAGGGTTCACCTCATCTACTTACTGTCTCTCAGGGATCACTGTCCTTCATTTTCTGATGTCCAGTGTCTTGAGTGCTACTGTTCTATGTGTTTTGTCTGTTTTATTGCTGTTGTTTCAAGTGAGAAGGGAAATCCAGACTCTGTTATTCTATTTTGACCAAAGGCAAGAGCCCAGATATATTAATTTTAATGCCATAAAATATATCAAAATTTTCTTTACAGTTTATACTTTTTGTCTTATTTTTATATCTTTTACTATTTTCTTCTACAATTTTAAAGTGTTAACATTTAAGTTTTTACTCAACCTAGAAAAGACTTTGTATATGATTCCAAGTAGAAAATCAGATTCACTTATTTATTTCAGTCATAGTAAACTTGTTTATTCATTATTATCTATTGAATGGAGCCTAATTTCCTTACTGATATGCAAAGCCAGTTCTACTATAAACCAAAGTCTCTGGTTTTGGAATTTTTATGTTGCTGAATTGGTTTATTTTTTCTCTTATTGATATTTTTGATATGTATTAAATATTTAAGCTTAGAATCTTAAAGGAGGATAAAATATTTGTTTTTATCTCATTTCTTGGTCATTTGCATAGGTTTATACTGCCAGAATTTTCTAGAATTCTTTATAACATATTTCCCAACGATATTTATTCTACTTGTAAATGTGTTTCTGAAGGTCTTGAGTTCATTTCCTCTCCCATCAAAGTACTTAAGGGAAGGTATAGGGAAAGAATTCATCCAAGAGGCCCAGCTTACTTCTCAATTACCAACACTTTCTGTACATCTCCAAATTCTGGAGTTGTTGATCTTGTTTTACTCTACATTGCCACTCTGGTTTTCTGCTATAATTTTCTTTTCTGCTCTTCCTTTTTTTTTCAGTGAGATGATGCAGTGGTTTATTTTAATATTTAATATTCAGTGGTTTATTTGAATTTCTATTTTTATTGGTAAATATTTCAAATATACAAAGAAATAGGGGTGTAATATAAGTAATACCCATGTATCTTCTGTTCAGAATTCTTAAAGGTTAAACATTTTTTTTTAATATGTTTTAGATTTATCTCTTTTTTCTCACTCTCATTTCAATTTAAAAATGAAATAATATGGATCCACTTAAAGCTAGCCTTTCTCTCCTTTACTTTGCAGAGGAAACTACTGTCCTGAAGTTAGTATATATCCTTTCTGTCTGCACTCTCTATTTTACTAAATGTGTGCATCCAGTCATTTTAGTGTTGTTTTATGGGCTTTAAAATTTGCATAAGTGGTATTCTATTTATATACATTTATATCAATGAATCATTCTGTAACTCACTTTTTACACTAAACCTTCAGTAAAGAAATTCATTTGCGTTGATGGTTTTACATTTAGCTGTTTTATGTTAAAAAACTGTATAATCTTTTATCATCCTGAGAGGTTACTCTGTGGTTTTATTCATCTCTTCCTCTAACTGGGGTGGCCAGTAACCATGTATCTCATCTGTACTAGTCAAAACCAGGTTTTCGTAGTTCCATATCCTAGCAAGATTCCCAGGACATAGTAAAGAATCGTGTTGCATATTATTGAACAGATGAATTTACTTCATCTTTTCTTCTCTCTCCTTTCCATCTTTTCTCCCTCCATTCCACATTCCCTTTCTTTTTACTACCCTCTTCAATTCTTTTCACCTTTCCTCCCATTCTTTTATTTATTCATTGATGGCATCCAATTCCCATTCTCAGTTTACATTTCCAGACTTGTTTTCTCCTACGTCCCTTTATGCATACTTTATTACAAACTCCTGAACTGTTCTCATCTTTCCCCAACTATATTCTGAACTGGTAAATCTAGGGTTTTTCTCATGATCTTCTCTTAACTTAGAATTCTCTTTCTTCATGTCTTCTTGTCCATGCTATGTCCATTCTTCAAGGGCCAGATCAAATGTCATTTTCTCCATCAAGTCAACTTGAATTATCTCAGCCATAAAAATTCTCTTGTGTATTCCATGCAGTTCTATACCATGTAGTATAAACAGCACAATATTTCTGGATCAGAAGCTCAGTTCTGCCTCTAACCCTCTGTGTAATTTCAATCAGTCTGATAACTTTGGGACTCTAATATCTTACCTATAAATGGGGAAATAATTCTTATTCCAGCAAAGTGTTATGCTGAATCAAAATGACTAACATGGGGATAGAGAGGTTGAGACATGTAGGAGACCCAGCAGGGTTCTGTAATATGCTCATTTAATTTGAGAATACACACAGAAAGAGAGAGTGAAAAAGTTCATGTGATGAACATGAACTTGAAGGAGAGACATGCCCTTCTTCTTTCTTTGGTCAGCTTTAGTTCCTAAGTGCCCTGGATTCTATGGGCAGTCTCACTGAGCTGCATGTGAGACCAATGTTTTAAAGTTTGCAGACATTTAGGGCCTAAATGCAAATTAACTACTTCATCAGCTATTCAGTTAAAGAAACAGCAATCTGTTCCAGCCCTGGATGAAAAATTGGGTGCATTAGATCTACTGAGAGACATAAAGGTAGTCTCCAATCTTATGGGACTTTAAAGGATAAATTTTGACTATGGACAATTTCAGACTTTAGAATATAATCTCTGCCTAAAATGCCCTAGCTCTGTCCTGAGTAAATGACTAAATGTGATGAGGAAGATGAGTATTAAGATTTCCAGTTTCTAGCTTGGGTAGCTAGGTAGATAATAGTACAGTTATTAAATATAAAGAATACATGAAGAGGTGAAGGTTTTAATGTTGTATTAATAAGAAGCAGAAACAGACTCCGGCAGAAACTTGGACACCTCTGGGTTCTCTGCCTGGCAATAGCAGTTTTCTTGGAATTACCATCAAAATGATTAAGCTCTAATCACTTAAATTTTCTAGCTTCTTCACTCAGGTTTCAAGTCTCTGGAAAACAGAATGTGATTGGCCCAACCAAAACCTTCAACTTTATTCACTCAGGTGGAAGGAAATATCATGGGCCAGGCAGTCACTCCAATTTACTTCTACTTCAGCAGAGAGGATAATTCAGTTTCCAGACATGTTAAGTTTGAAGTCCCTATAAGAGAGATTGCCAGGGGACATTTGTTTATATGGGTCTGGAGCTGTTAAGTAAAAATCAGTACCAAAAATAGAGATATTGGAGTCAAAAAAATACAGAATTCATGGGAAGTTTGCATTTGTTGTAGACTAAGAAAATGGCTGCATACAGAACCCTTGAGAACATTTTAAGAAACAAGTAGAGGAAGAGGAAAAAGATGCCCAGAGAGACTGAGAACAGTCTAAAAGCTAAAGACCAAGGAACATATGAGGGCGGGAGTGCTTATAGAAATGCTACAGTGACCCAGAAATGTCTCCATTCCAGAAATATATCCTGCCTTTGAAGTCTTATAACCAAAAAAATAATATTTCAGATAAGGAAATCACTGTCTGTTTTCTAGGAAACTTGTATCTAGAGAACAATTTTAGAAGTATAATTATCAGGGACATAGAATAAAAACTGATGGAAATTTATTTTTGTCTCCTCAGATTTTAGTCATCCACAGCCATTCTCATATCATGCCTTCTGGATTCTCTCTTTTGAAAAATTTCACAGTGGAAAATCAGAATAAATAAAAAGGCACTGATAGTGTCACCGAACCAGGCTTGTCCGCCTGACACATAGCAAGACAAACACTGAGATGCTGAGGTGGGCAGTAGAGAAAAGATTTACTCATAAGGCAGCCAAGCAAGGAGATGGGAGAACAAATCTCAAATCCACTTCCCCCAACAGAGGGGTCGGGGTAGTTATAGGGTAAAGCTGAGGTATAGGCAGTGTGGGGAAAGTGACTGAAAATAAGGAAAAGGTGAGGTAATCTTAGTTCTGTGCAGGTGCAACAGACACAACCAAGCTACAAGCCTCTTCTTGGGATGAAAATGGCTGCCTTAGCATGTTCTGAGGGTGGAGTTTTCAGCTCTCTGACGTCAAAAGGTCACCAGTTGGATGCTCACTCATGCCCAGTTGGAGGGTTGGTGGTCCTATCCAGTCTAAACCAGCTCAAGCTCAAACTAGACAAACTAGACACAGCTGACTCCAAGTTCCTAAAAAAACAACTTGGGCAAGCATCTTAGTGTTTAGGCTACATGATCCTTGGAGGACACATGCAAGTTTTCGTAAAAACATTAAAGCGAGCTTGATCAGTGAAGGCAGGTTCAGTTCATTATTATTAAGCAAGTTATAGTTTAAAGGATCTACCTTCGGTTTCAATACGAACTCACGAGGCTGAAATGTTTTATCTATAGCATTGGTGAGCATCTCTAGCCATCAGTAGGAATCTGGGGTAGCCTAAGACCCTCCAGTAAAAACCTTTAAGAATTCATATAGGTATGGAAGAAAATGTCTTTTAATTTAAAATACCATAGGTTTATTTTTCTGTGTGGTTCCAGAGGATGAGAGAGATGTGTCGTAGTGTGTGAGATTCTGTTGATTTTTTACACATAAAGGATGGGCAGTACCAGTTTTGACCTAAAATATTGTTTTCCTGCAGAAAGTGATAGGCATTTAAGAACTTAGTCTTTGCTTTTTGTCACAAATCTGGAGAGAAAAGTTAGATTTGAAAGTTTCATCAGTGCATCAGTGTTCACAATAAGTAACCAGCCAGTTGTGTGACAGAATTTAACTGCCTTTTTGCTTTTGTTCTTTATACAGCCTTGTGTGTGTCAACATCGCCAGGTCAGTAGGAGAAAATCTGACAGGATCAAAATATTCAAATGGGTTTAACAGAAACTATAAAAGCTCGACCAATCCAAAATCTCAAACACAGTGTTTATAGTAGAAAAAAAAAAAAGAAGAAATATTAATATTCACTCAAATTCTAGGTCAATGTGGGAAGCGTGAAAAACCTGACTACACCTACACAGTACTCAGATAAACAACAATTCTTAGGAAAAGACGTTCTCAGTTAGTGCAACTTTTTTTAATAGTTAAAAATACTTATGCTGTTGGGTAGGACCAAACCTTGCCTAAAGGTTAAATTTTGCCTCAGAATCTGCCATATGAGGTTATGGTGTATTAAAAAGTCTATTTTAACCTATAAAATATGAAGAAAATAATTCTGTATAATTTCATAATGGAGTACCGTTATATTACTTTTGCTGTATGCTAAACAAAGATTTATTGTTATTATCCAATTGACACCAAAAGAATTTTAGAAAACAATATGTTTGAAAACCCACTGCTAACCCATAGCTATTATTTTTGGTAGATTTTTATAAATTAAGAATTGTGTCCTGTATCAGTTGTGGGTTTGATTTTGGGGGCTGAATCCTTGAATAGGTCATTTACCTTATCTTTGTTCTTAGCTACAGACAAATAAAAATATTAACCCTCCCCACTGTCATAAATACTTAGCCCTGGATGAAGAGCCAGGGATTATGGAAAGCTCTCTGGAAATCCATGCTCTGCTTGGAAAATAATAAGTTTATATTAATCAAATGGTGGCTATATAACACATTCTATGCATAAGATAAACTGCTGTAGGTGAAGGAAAATAATCAAAGAAGAATTTTGCTTGTCCAGTATCACATAGCCAGTAAAAGAGAGAGCTGGGACTCAATTTCCTGACCAAGTGACCTGTTTCCACTTAATCACATTGCTTTAGAGACTTGGCATTTTGAATTGGTTTACCTTCTGATTAACATGATATAATGTAGGACAGCAAAACAGCATGGATTCCAAAGTCAGAAAAACCTGGATGTGAATCTGGGCTCTGGCATGTACTAGCTAACCAACTTAAGCAAATTATTTACATTCTCTGTATGTCAGCTTCTCAGCTATGTACTCCTTAATTTTAAATAATACTATTTACCTCATAGCACTGCTATAAGGATTAATTAGAATAACACATATAGTTCATTATATAATGACTAGCACATAGTAGGCCCTCAGCAAATACCAGTTCTCTCTCTCTCATAAAGAAAAAAATGCATATTGTTTATTAGTCAAAAAATTTGATTGCTAGTAACAGAAACTCAACACAAATCAAGTAGGATAAAAAGAAGCATGTACTCATATAAACTGTAAAAGCAGGCAGCCTCAGAGATGACTGGGACCGAGGACTTGAGTTCTGTCAGTACTCTCTCCATCTTTCCTCTCTGCTTCATTCTGATTGCTGCCCTGTTCACACCGATCACACCCCCCCTTTCACTTTTTTAGAAACGTGGCTGATGGCAAATCCCAGGTCACATCTCCCTGCTCTGCCACCATAGGGATACTGAGCCCATTTCCCTGGTCTCAAATTAAAACATCTGATTCCAATTGGTCATTCCAGTCCTAGACTAGTCAACTGAGGGAAGAAATGCAGGATTCCACTCGCACTTCAGTATGGGTATTGTGCTCTCCTCCTGAACTTTGAGAAAGGGACTTGGGTCATTGTTGAAGCACCCACTGTGAAAACACAACCAAGCATAAGGTTGGGTGAAAGAGCAAGCTGCAGACACAGAGAATGTCACACCAAGTATGTAAACTTTAAAGGCACACAAAATAATACTTTCCTACTATTTAAAAGCAGATATATTTAGAAAAAGTACGAAAGTGTGTATAAGAAGGACACACATCAAATTTAGACAGTAGTTACCTTTGGGAAAAAAGATAAAGATAAAGGAAGGAGAAATTTAAATGTATCCCTAAGTTTTAGTTAGAAAGAAAGGGAGAATGAAAAGAAGGAAGGAAAAAAGGAGGCAAGAAGCGGGGAGGGGAAGGGGGGAGGAGCTGGGAGAAGGAGAGAGCTGAAGAACAATAACTGTTTTCTGTTAGGCCAAAGCCTTAAACTTACACTGAGGGAAATAAAGAAAATATAATAGTATCTCTTGAGAAAAACCATATTCGGAAGCATTTGCAGAAGTGTTAGGAGGAGTGTTGGTCAAACACTAGATATCTATTATATTTCAGTTCTCATTTATTTTCTACCAGCTGCCATGGTGTCTTAAACTCAGCACAGCTACGGAACAGTATAACCTTGTTTTACCTGGCTTTAAACTTTTACAAACTCTCATTGCTATAGTTGTACCTTTTATTCAACAAAGAAGATCCTCTATTATTATTATTACACAAAGTACTATGATAGATATCAAAATAAAGTCTGACTTGTTGAAAAATGCTAAAATAATCTGTAATCTCTTGAGACAACAAAAAAATTAGACACTCGGTCATCAATTTCTAAAGAATATAGACAAATCTTTCTTTGTGAAAAAGAACTGGAGCCGGATACATATAAGGAAAGATACAGACCTCAGATTAAATTTTTCAAAAAATATTACTGCTGTCTGCCAATAAAAGAGAGAAAACAAACAAGGCCCTTGTTTTATCATGAAAGAAAACAAAGAGAAGGAGGAAGGAGGCTTTTATGTGAGTGATACGTCTACATCTTTCACATGGTTTAACAAAACATGAGGGGCGATATGCTGGATGATAAATTTTATGCTTACAATTTGCATGAAGGAATTGATGCTCCTCATTTTAAGCAAACATGGCATAGAATTAAATAGTAACTAATGAAGGAGATATCTGTACTTTCCTTATTTGTTTTATAGAAAGACCCAAAGTAAGATTATTTCCAAAATGTCTTCCTTAATGCATTGAGCATTACTTAAGAAACAAATTTTTTGGTCATTTTATTATCTGCCCAACTCCATGGACACATCCATCTTTCGTGTCCTCACCTTTAAATGAAGAGACAAAATTAAAATATATGCCACATCAAGTCTCAGTGGACGATTATAACTGTTAGAGCTTGCTTTGGGAGGACTTTGGGCTTGGAAGAGGAGATGTTAGGGTGACTGACTATACACTAAGGATCCAGCTGGAAGAGGGGCATCAATGTGAAATGAGCATGGCAGTTGTCCCAATGCCTACTAAAATATGACATATTTACAGGAATTTGACACACATACACTGTGTTAAATATATTGATTTTGTCTAGTGTATCTTTAAACACAGTGAAAGAATTCAAAAAATGTGCACCGTGCACAACCAGTTCCCTTCCGTGTTGTTTACTCCATGATTTTGTGTGTATGGTGGGGGGGGGACTCACAATTCTTTAGAAAAAAACCATTGTCCTGCCTCTCTCAAGGAGATAATTGCTGGTCTATAGTTCTCATTTTGAAGCTATATTCCCATGAGACTCATGATAGAGCTTGCCCTTCATTGTCTATCACGAACAAATTCTCTCACCTTATGAGCTTCCCTGTGATGGCCAGGATGAAGAGACTGTGGACTGATTAGAATAGGACTCAAATATGTTCTGCTATTGGCTCTCTCTTTAGAGCCAAGCACAGTGCCTGGCTCATGGTAGGTGTTACATCAAGTTTATCAAATTAATTAATGCATAAATCAAAAAGACACAAGAGTGATTTTTCAAATCGCCTATTCAAAGAGATCTTGGCATCTAGCATGCACCAACTCAAGCAGGATTTCCTTAATGGACATTACCACATGCCGAAGCATTTTGAAATGTGATAAGGGGACTTTTGCCTCTAAGACACCTGTTTGGATCTATCCCAAGTAGATAGGAGCTGGACATTACTTCTGCCAATATGCAGGGAGCTTGCAGTGGATTAGAGTTTAGATCCCAAGGAACAGGTGTGCTTGCCATAAAATTAGCCATAACTATGAACCAGAGAGGTCAGAGACTGAAAGAGCCTCTAAACAAATGTTTGCATGTAATCTAGGCAAGTCCTACGGAGGAAGTTTGTTCTTGCGCTAGAGTGGCTGAATATGGTGCAAGGAAGATGCTTAGAGGACTGAACTTATTAGACCCAAATTCTATCCCTGACTTTGGCATGACATAGCTTCTTCGTTAGGATAAACTGTTCCAGGATCATCTTCTACATTTCCTGCCCCAGACCTGGAATTACTCATTTCTCCAAAAATCCCAGGTTTCTTTTGGAGGGAAATGGCATTTCAGCATCACAAACTGGGTAGTAGTAAGGTTCAACGCTACTTCATTGGACTTTGTTTCTAGGCCTCTTTAATGGAAAACACTAGGAAATATACTTGTATTTAAAATAAATTACCTCATGAGATCACACTGACCCTTGCAATTCAAATTCAGGATTACAGCCCTTTTACTTGTCCTCTCCTGTGTTATATATGTATCCCTTTTCTTCCAAAAGGAGAATTCTGGTTCTCAGTGGCATGAGAGCTGATAAAAATAGCATAGCCCACAATTATTTATCTCCTTCTCACTCATTACACACATAGCAGTCTCTGAACAATACTAATGCCACCACCACCAATACAATTACTGAGGACAGGTAAACATTTTGCCTATTTTCTCCCTATTCTCTCCCTATGTCTTATGGTTGTGCGATACCTACTCTGTCTGAACGTGCGACCATTATCTACTGTATGCTCTCCTTCTTTTTTTTTTTTTTTTTTTTGTGGTACGCGGACCTCTTACTGCTGTGGCCTCTCCCGTTGCGGAGCACAGGCTCCGGACGCGCAGGCTCAGCGGCCATGGCTCACGGGCCCAGCCGCTCGCGGCATGTGGGATCTTCCCGGACCGGGGCACGAACCCGTGTCCCCTGCATCGGCAGGCGGACTCCCAACCACCGCGCCACCAGGGAAGCCCCTGCTCTCCCTTTTAAGTCCCATTTACTGTTACTTCTCCTAGTAACTATTTATTTAATAGTCAACCATACTTTATGATGATGTCTCTTTTGAAAGCTTATTCTGTAGCAATTCCTCAGAATGGGCTCATGGGAAAAATATTCTTTGTTCATAAATGTTGAGAACTTTCTGCTTGCCTTTTCTACTTGAAAGTCAGTTGTGCTCGCTATAAAATCCTCAGCTTACGTCTTCTTGTATATCATACATACACTCCTCATTTTCATTTGGCATAAAGTGTTGCTATCAAAATGTTTGGGATGGGTCAGATTTTCTGCTGTTTTCTTGTATGTTCAAAAAATGTCATTGGTTTGCTTTCTGAGACTTCCTGGTCCTGATTCCCTCCCAACATTTATCTGCTTCTTCTCATTCCTTTGTCTCTCCTGTACCATCTTGCTCAAGTCTGATGGTCATATGTCCCCCCTGTGTAAGGATCTGTCCCGAAAAGGAATCCTGGCTGGTTCATGATTTAGCGGGGACTAGACTGCTCCATCCTCTCCTGACCCTACTTACCACAGGCTCCTTGCACTCACCTGATATTGGACTAAATAAACACCTACCAGTTTCAGTGCTGTTCTCAAATTGACCTGCTGTGATTTACAGTGAATATCCATGGTCTACTCTGGGATTTTCCACTTTTTACGTCTGTCAGATAGATTCCCTCTGTCTTACCTACTCAGAGGTTGATCTTTTGGCTGGTTGGTGTAGTCTGGCATTTGTAGCATTTCTTTGTTACCCAGTTTAATTGTATATATTGCTCATGGGGTTTTTTTGTGTTTTAACTGTTTGTTTTGCTTTTGCTCTCTAGTTGCTCTATTTTTATGCAGAGGAATAACAAGATTGAAAAACCATGCTGCTATCACTATCTTCTCACTAAGGTATTAATTTTAAGTGGTTTTGAGGGATTTAAAGAATTCTGAAGAGACATTCCTACTTCCCTCAAATTATATTGTGGTAGGCAGCTACCCTGAGCTAGAACCAGGAAAGAACTTGAAAATCCCTGGTCACTGATTACTAAACCAAACTGGAACTACCCATCTTTGTACATAACACACGGGTATCATATCACTCTGCCTTCACCGTCAAGGAAAACTTTAAGTGATACCATGTGGGTATCAAATTCAGGATGAGGAATACCCTGCTGGAGAATTGACTTGGATTTCTGCCAAAGAAATGGCATTAAAAACAAGAGGTGGAAAGGAGGGGCTACACTAAATTGCAAGAGACATAAGAGATAAAAACCAAAGCATTGGTACAATGTAATAAAGTAGCTTTTTACCTCAGAGTACTGAGTGTAAAGTTATATTTTAACGAGCCGTTATTCCATTGTAGATGAACGATGTCAATGAGAAGAACAGGGGTAAGTTCCCAGTCCATGATTACTATCTTAAGGAAAAACACTTTGATTCTCTAACTGCTACTGATAGACAGCTGCAAGTAGGGCAATTCAAAGGGCTGCAATCTGTTGGGTAACCCTAGGGGGTCTTTTGACAAATCTTTCTCTATTGTTCAAAGAAATAGGAATTCATCTTCAAAAATTATTTATTCTTTTTTTTTCTTTTTGTTATTTTCAAAATATAATTTCAAACTTAAAAAAATTTGCAAGAATGGTACAGGGTTTTTCCCCTGAATCACTAGAAAAGAGGTTGCTCACATGAGGCCTCACCACCCCTGAGAATTTTAGGATGTAACTCTGACAATTCTCTTTTATCCCCATAATATAGTCATTAACATTGGGAAACGAACATTGGTTCATTATAACCATCTAATCCTCAGACCTCATTGACCTTCCAGCCAATTGCTCCAACAATTTCTTTTATTGCAACAAAGATCCACTCAAAGATGTTGCCTTGGGCTTCCCTGGTGGCGCAGTGGTTAAGAGTCCGCCTGCCGATGCAGGGGACACAGGTTCGTGCCCCAGTCCGGGAAGATCCCACATGCCGTGGAGCGGCTGTGCCCGTGAGCCGTGGCCGCTGAGCCTGCGCGTCCGGAGCCTGGGCTCTGCAACGGGAGAGGGAGAGGCCCGCGTACCGCAAAAAAAAAAAAAAAAAAGATGTTGCCTTTTGTTGTCATTTTTCTTTAGTTTCTTCCACTCTAGAACAGTTCCTCGGTGTTTCTTTGACTATCCTGACCTTGACACATTTGAAAATAGAGCACAGTTTCAATCTATGTCTCTTGGATTTGCCATTGAATAGCTGTGTTGTCTTGGAAAGGTAATTTCTTCATCTGGAATGTCGTTTTCTTCATTTGTCAGGGATTGGACACCATAACCTCCAAAACTTTTCCAGTCTTAAAATTTCTAGGATTGGGGCTTCCCTGGTGGCGCAGTGGTTGAGAGTCCGCCTGCCAATGCAGGGGACACGGGTTCGTGCCCCGGTCCGGGATGATCCCACATGCCGCGGAGCCGCGGAGCGGCTGGGCCCGTGAGCCATGGCCGCTGAGCCTGCGCGTCCAAAAAAAAAAAAAGTTTCTAGGATTTGTTATAAGCTTGCTCTGTTCCACTAGGCTGATTTCATGCCTAAATCAAGTTATTCATCTTACAGAAAGAGCTTAGAAACGATTAAATGTGCATCTGTTCACACTGCCAGAAGGTACCATCAATGGCGATCAGCAGGTTCCCATTTTAAAGGATAGCATACACAGAGTTTCGAGCATTTCTCATTTAAAAGAAAACAATGTCAAAGGAAGGAGACAGAGAGTCCAGCTTCATAACAAGACTGAGTCAATAAATTTGAGCCCAAGAGAGTAAAGGTATTATTGAAAAATCAGAACCTATTAACTGCCGCTGGATTCCAGATGCACCTTTTTCATGGTCACTATACCCTTTCCACCAGAACTGCTTCTAATGTGAAATCTTCATATCCCGGGGCAAACATTAACTCTAAAAGAAGTCAGCCCCCCCTCCCTTTTCCTCACCATTGATTATTTCAAGGACTCTTCAGCTTATATTCAGCCTGGTTGCCGGAAAGGAAGTTGCCTCCTCTCAAGTAGAATGCCTCCATGGCCTCTCACCTTCCTTGGGCACCAGTTTTATATCAAACAGTGGTAGAAAGCAAACAAAACCATTTCTCAGAGCTGTTAGCTTTATTTTAACAAAGTGAACCTGAAGCACACTATCCTGTTACAGCTTTTTAAAAAAAAAATGCAGGCTAAGTCAAATCAATGTCAACCCACACACACTCCCTCAAACCATAACACAGAGTTAACACGATCCCAAGGTGGTAGAGTGGTTTAACCACAAATATCCTGGCAGCCTTGCGATCTGACTCTTCGTTTACACAGCTGAAATGGGATGGCTGAGGCCCCTGGTTAGCACAGGGGAGGAAAGATCTCTAATGACTGGGTGCCCACTGTGGTCAAAAGTGGTCACATCTGCTTTGGGGCAGATACAATGGGCGGTGGTGTCCATGCTTGAGTAAAAACGAATAGACAAAGAAAACAAGGGGAAAAACCATTCATTCAGCAAATATCTAGTACATACCAGAAGTGTCTGTGTTGGGTGGGGATAGTAAATGGCAAGGAAATACAAAGATGATTAAGACATGAATATTATCCTCGAGGCCAGGCATGACACATGCTAGAAACTGCTAAGTGCAAGAAGAAGTAGAGAAAATCCTATAGAAAAATCATAAATACTTGGCATTAGTAGACTATTGATAAATATGTGACAGAAAGAGGGAAAGAAAGGAAGGAGGGCAAATAAAAGTGCTTAATTCTGCCTCTGGAAGGTAAAATGTCAGGGAACTTATACTGAGAGATAAACAGAATACTATATTAGACACTGTAAACTGATGAAAAGGAAACTAACTCAGCTCGGATGCAGTTCTTTTAAAAAATGTGTATGCAGCCACTTGTTTGAGATAAATTGTCTTGGCTCTGGGTCACACTAAGTAAAATGTCTCACTCTGCTGGAAGAGGAAGACAGATCCACATATATGGTGCTTCTGTCATTTAGAAGCCAGCAGAACTTGATTCGTCGTGAGGAGCAGCCCTCCTTATCCCAAAAGAGAGGTTGGCTCCTAACATGAGAATCTAACCCGCAGGTGTCAATAATACATTACTTCATCAGGGTGGGCAATCACATTCCCCCTTCTGGAGCATGCCCTACATTTGTTTGCTTTGGGACTGTTCACCCTACATCCTACTGTGGGGACTCCGTCACTACCATCTCTGTATATTCAAATCCTATCCACCCTTTAAGGCTTGCTTCATGGTCACATCCTCTTGGAAGATTCCATGACATTCCAACACGAAGTAATCAAACTTTCCTAGCACCTTGTTCCTGCCTTAGGGTCCTGAATACATACTGTTTTGTTTCATAGCTTTTGGTACATGTCCTGCCTTCTCTACAAGTGCACAGGATCTGTCATTCATTTTTACCCACCCAACACCAGTCATAACTAAAGAGGACTCCACAGAAGTTCAACAAATTTGGTAACACACTTATTGTATTACCAAACTGTGTTATGTTACCATAACTATGCTGATGTCATAGAGTGAATAACATTGATGATTATACAACCAGGATAATCTAGGTTGTGCTGTTTTACAAATAATTCCAAACTTCAGTGACTTAAACAGCAAAAGGTTTCTCATTCATAAGGCAAATCCACTGTGGGTTTATTGGAGGTTCTTCTCTACATCATCCTGACCCGTGTATGCAAGCTAACAGAACCTTTGTTGCCTGGACATCAGCAGTTACCATGACAAGCAGAAAGGAATGTGATGAGTCAGGTGTCAGGGCATGAAGACTTCTGCTTGGAAATGACATATATCACACATCAATATGATCATATTCCATTGGCCAAAGCTAGCTGAAAAGGCATGTCTTATTTGAAGAGGATAAGGAAATGCAGTTATACTATGTGCCTAGAATATTCAGTGAACAACGCTAGTGATTACTAAAAAGATCACAAGGAATTAACTTTCAGTCTCCAAATTTGAGTAAAATGTCTCCAAATTTGAGTATATCTATTGAATAATAGATATAGAAAGATGGCAGCTTCGACCAAAAACAAATGCTAAAATAATTTTCCTAGACCCCTGGAACAGAAATCACGGTATCCCATCTTAACCATTTTTTATATGATAGGTAGATAGATAGAGATATAATTTTTTCAGTAGAATAGATCTGAGAATCCATTAAATTTACTGTGTATATAAGACAGGATGTTACCACTGGAAACAGAAAGACATTGTTGTTCTTAGGGATTAAAACACATAAAAATGTCAGAAAGCACTATATTTAATAAATAAATTCATTAATTACACATTAGTTAATAAATGTTAATTTTTTGTGTGTTTTCTATTAATAGCATAGGCCTCCAGGAAAGGTAAAAATAGAGGTAAAGATTGTCAGTGGGGTTATTATAAGGTTGAATGATTTAATCTTTGACAAAGACAAGAGGTTTGTCAAAAGAAATGCTCATAATAAAAGATATCATTTTGCTATTGACCTTAAACGTAAGTTGTTGAACTGCTCTCAAACCAACACCCACAAGAACTGAGAGATTTTGCTGGTTTACAGCTTTATCCCAAAGAAAAATAGACGTAGGAAAGCATGCATTTCTGCATCCAGAGATGAGGGGAAAACATTGGGAGGTGGCTAGAGAGGAGAAAGGAAAAAAGGGCAGAGCTAGGATCAAGACACCGGGCTGGCAAAGGCAGTGCTTTGGGATTTAAGACAACACATCTCCCATTACTAGGGCATACTAGACAACTCTTGGAACAAAGGAGAATGTTTATTATGCAGAATCTGAGAAACAGATGGATCCTTAAAGGAGCTAAACAGGACCAGAAAGTCATTTAATGGGGGCGAGTGGAGAAATATTATCTTGCTGATCAAAATGCTTTGTGTCATATTGATTCATTAAGTCTTATGTATGGTCCCCAGGTCAAGCTGTCATCCAAAGGTCCTTGAAAACGTCTCAAAATCCCTTCTTAAAATTACCCTTTACTCCAGCCATGAATGCAACTAATCTAAGAGGAGATAGAAATGGAATATCTTCAGAAGTTCCCAGAGTCTCTTTATTTGCTTACATTTTTAGCTATACCCATAAACCAGCATCTTCATATGTATGTCTCCCTAGAGAATCCTCAGAGGCTAATGTAGTTTTGCTCTGAAGAACCTAGTCCCACTTTAGAACCCATCACCCCCATTTTAACCTTTTGGTATATTTGGATTTTTCTGAAGATTTATTTTGCAAAAAGGATTTTGCACCCTAAAATGTATTGGTGTTGCTGTTCCAAAATCCTGCTTAAGGCAAATCAATTTCTTGACTCGACAGAATCATAAGAAAGATGTATAATAAGTTTAGACAAGGGAGCTGGCGCTACTTTCTTCTTTTATGTTAGGCTAAGTTCCAAGTATAAGCCTTTTGAGACCAATGATAGTATCAAGGTGGGGCTGTAGGCATTCCAAATGGACCCAGTGACTTTCTGCTCTAACGTACTGGTTCTAAGACTGTGATTTCATGAGCCAGAAGAAATAATGCCATTCCTCCTTCTTGTCCTCCTCCTAAGTCACAGGCTCGACACACAGCTGTCCCTTTGGGGGGACAATTAGGACCAGAGACATTCCTCGGGTATGTACCTAAGTCAAATCATTTTACAGGTCCTTGTTTATATAAAGAATTTGATTTCAATAAGTGTGTTACAAAATTCTGAAGCTCGTATGAGGTATCATTATTTATTAATGAAGATTAGAACACTGAATAGAGAAGAATTACTTAATGTATTTGTTTATTGTTCAGTCAGTGTGTCTGGAGATTTTTACACTGGAAGGTTTGGTAGTTTTGAATATTATGGTCATTGCTAAAAACTTGTGTTTTCCTTTCTTGTCACCCAAACCTTGCTGGAAAGAAACAAAAAGAAAAAAAAAAAAACTCCACATCACCCCATCCTCTTAGCAGAAAACAAAATCTTTCTTTTTCTGCAGCTTTATTTTCACCACCAGACCACTTCAATTCATCTACATGTGAGGAATTACTTGTTTTCCATCTGATCTGCCCTATATCTCACTGTTCTGAGCGAGAAGAATCTCCACATTCTAGATGGAATGCTTCTGATCAAACTTATCAAAGAGAGAAAAATGATATCCTAGAGCCTGTATATTTTTGCCAGGTGCCTTACGTGTGCTTTGGTCATTTAACTCTTTTGATAATGCTTGAGATGGACACTATTATCCTCAGATTGTAAATGAGAACTTTGCATTTAAGAGTCTTTGTCAGACCAAGGGAGTTCTGCTCTCCCCACTAGACCACTGCAGTTCTTCAGGTCTTTATCTGCTGTGCCCTAAATTTGATGTGAGGGATTAGTCAGTTGTAAATAATTGTAAATGCATGTGAGACCACCAGCAATTTCTCAACTGTCAGAGAGCACTATCGTCGGATCTTTTGGGTTGTTTTAATGTAATTCAGTTCTCACATAGAGCTGTATATTTCTGTGTGAGTATGTTTCTGGATGACAGTGAAATTCCTAGAATAAACTATATGTAACTCAAGGGTAGGTAAAGCCATAATCAAAACTGGGTTGTACACATAGCTGAGGCCACTTTGAGGTAGTGAGTTAAAAATCCATGTTTGTTTATGGGAATCAATAACACATATTTTAAGACCCTTCACAGAAAATGCCCTATTACTTAAAATGTTAACCTTTCAACTTATAATCCTGAGTTATAGAAAATGGAGAAAGGGTCTGAATTTGAGTAAATCAGACCTGTGCTCTAAGGAGAGGCAACATCTCTCTAGATGTATCCACCAGGTCTATTTCACCCTTAGAGCAGGCCACTCTTTCCTCTCTTAATTTCCAGACAAGACCTCCACAAATATTTCTATGGCTGGAAATAACTTTTGAACTACAACGACACATATACACACACACGTCTACACACATGTATGTACACAAACCTATACATGCACAGATATATATCCATACTGGAGTTCAGTTCACGCTTTAGTTTCAGTCCCCTTTATTCCTTTAAAGACTGTTTCAGCATGTGGTCATAGGATATTCAAAATATAAAAATGTCAACTTTTCTATGTAGAAAATGGAGGAAGATTAAAGAATGCAGAATATTGATAACTAGAATACCTTACATAAGGATAGCAATTTACAAAGAACTTTCATTTTCATTATCTCATTTGATCCTTTTAACAGGCTTACCAGTAAGCAAGAGAGATGTTATTAACGCATCTTAAACATGAATAAAATGAAATTCAACCAGAACTGAAGTCTGGATTATCACAACTTAAATCCTGTATACATTTTAATGATTTTTGAAAAGTTATTGTGGTCTTCATATCTATAACTACATCTATATCTGAATCTAATTATCTCTCTATCTCTCTATCTATCCTTCTATCATCCAGCAAGCTAGCCTTATATTTTATTACATTTGAGGTTTTTCCAGGGTACCAGTGATGCTTCTGTTCATACCTTTTGGTAGAGAAATGGCTTCACATTTGGTTAGATTCACAGATCCTTGACCCACAGAGTTCTATTTGTGCCCCTCAGGACTAGAAATCTTTTCTACTTTCCTCAGTCACTGTGATGCATTCAGCCCACCAGTGTTATATAGAAAATTGAAATACAAGTCTTTAATTTAGCAGATCCACCTACAAGGTTCCAGAAGCTTAAGTCAGCATGAGTCTTGGGGAAAATATCACTCTGGAAAAAATAGTACATGTGAGAAAAATACTGTGAATTTAGAAGCATTTGTTTTACAAACTACAGATGCAGAGTGAAAGAAAATGACATCTCACTTTGGTATTAAGCATTCCTCCATAACACATCCATCTGCAACATGTTTTGCAGTCACTTACCCGCTAAACCTCACAGCACACAGATTTGCACACGAGGTACAATACAGCTGACCCCGTTTTACAGATGGAGAGAGCAGAAACATGGGGAGATTAAATGAGTTTCTCAAAGTCTCCAACCAGTGTTCAGACATCTGCCATCAGACAGGAGTAAACTAGTCCTTTATTAAAACTAAAAAAAGGAAAGAATATTGGTTCCAGGTTTTCTCTTTAGGAGGGGTTTGGTGGCTGAGATCTGGTTAAAAGGCAGACAGGAAGCTTATCTTGAAACCATTTCTGTGCAGTAAAACCCCAGTCTTTAATTGATTGTGTGTCTATTTTGGGTAGGTTGGGGGGAAGGCAGTGCCTTGGTACTACCAGTGGCTTAAAACTGATACCAATAACCTAAATGAAATAGCCGTTTATAAGAGGGAAGCAGTTTTGTAATGGAGGAAAACTTGAAATGAGAAGTGAAAGACTCAACTTCTGGTCATGTCCCTGTCTCCTTGGCAAGTTTCATAATTATTCTGGGCTTCAGTGATCTCATCTTTAAAATATAGGGATGGACTACATCAGTGGTTCTCAAAGCATGGTTCTCAGGCCAGTTACATGAGAATCAACTGGGAACTTGTTAGAAATGTGAATTCTCAGGCCTCACCCTTTACCTACTAAATCAGAAATGCTGGCAGTAAGGCCTGAAATCTAGTTTTCGAAGCCCTTCAGGTGATTCTGTTGTGGGATAAACATTTAAGGATGGTTGGATCAAAACTTCTCTAAAGGCCTTCCAGCCCTAAGATTCTGAATCCATCATGTTATTATGATGAATTGCATCTTTTCTGATAATTTTAAGGATAGTTTGGGCTCTTCAAAACACAAATTAGTTGATTTTCAAGTTCTGTGAAGAAAGTAGGCATTAATTCTCTGTTTTAGTGGCAGAGAAATCGAGGTGCAAGCCTCCAGAAACTATGGAAATCAAGATGAAAGGGAGCAGCACGTAATATCTCTCTTCCTCAAAATAAAATGCACTTATCCTTTCTGCAGTTCAACTTTTGGGGCCACAGTTGACCAAGACAGAGAAGCAGCAGAACTCAGGGCTATGCTCCCATTTACTACGGCCTTGGCAAGATAGTATCTAATTGTATGTTGCAACCCCTAAGTAAAATATGACATCATATTAGTTACTGGTTTCTACTTCACTAGAATACATGAAAGATACATGAAATAATGGAAATCAAGGTTTTTGTAGTTCCTGAGAAGCAAGATACAATTTAGAAACATTTCCTATGTACAGGTCCTACAGTGAGGAGCCTGAAGCCAGGGCTTTTGAAAGCTCTTCATTTGTTTAAGCGTATTACCTGACATGTACTGGGTGATGGGCAAATGTTTATGGAATCGGATTGGTCTGTGCAGATTTCTGTGGGAGATATAAAGAAGAGTTTTCTAAGTACAGATGGTCCCTGATTTAACGATGGTTCAACTTACAAGTTTTCAACTTTGCCATGGAGCGAAAGCAATATGTATTTAGCAGCAACCGTTCTTTGAATTTTGGATGTCAATCTTTCCAGGGTTAGCAGTATGTGGTATGATACTCTCCCCTGTGCCGGGCAGAGGCAGCCAGCCACAGCTTCTAGTCAGTGACTCGATCACAAGGGTAAACAACCAATACATTTCCAACCCTTCTGTACCCATACAACCATTTGGCTTTTCACTTTCAGTACAGTATTCTATAAATTACATGGTATATTTAACACTTTAATCATAAAATAGGCTCTGTATTAGATGATTTTGCCCAACTGTAGGATAACCTAAATGTTCTGAACGTGATTAAGTTAAGCGAGACTTAGTTCTGTAGGTTAAATGCATTTTTGACTTACAATATTTTCAATTTATAATGGGTTTATCCTGAGGTAACCCCACTGTAAGTCAAGGAAGATCTTTACAACTAGAGGAACATGGCAAATAGGACTGTGAACAGGGTGATCAGACTTGAAGATACTCCAAACGTTGTCAGAAGAGGAACAGTAAACGAAATTGCATATGTTTAATCCAAAGAATTCATGATATTGGTGGAATGAGATGAGCATCTTCAAATAACGAAGAACCGGAGCTCTTCCTTCTAGAACATGGAACAATGGATACAAGTAATAGAAACAGTAACAAGTTAGAAGTTTGTGTAGATGAAGCAGAGTCAGGAGATAGACACAGTAGAAGTGACTTAAAATGTTGAAAAGATAATGCTGGCAGTTGAGCTGGAGGAGAGGAGAATCTGGGAGGTTGGTTTTATGCTGTCTACACTTTGTTTTCTGTTCCTATGTCTAATTCATTCTCTGTAGTTCTCTGCTCTGTTCTGTGCCGTGGGAAACTGATCTCCCCAGACTTAATCACCTGGGCATAGTTGTCCTTTATGTTCAGGCTGGGTTTGCAAAGTGGAAGACACAGGTAAGAATTTGGAAGGTGAGAGAAGCGAACACATTGTGTATTTATTCCACTCCTACCATGGCCTCCTTACTTCCATTAGAATCAGACAGGGCAGGTCTTGTAACATGAAGTGTCTTTCATATTTTATCTCCTATCAGATCCCTATAACATCATTCCTTCCCTGTGCCCTTTTGGGTGTGGGGTGATAACCACTTCAAATGTTGCTAATCTGGGGCTACTGCATCCCTTGTTGGTTCTCTTAAAATTGCCCATAACTATACACACAATCCATTCAGTAAACTCTCTTCAGCTACGATGTAGGAGTATCATCTGATGAGCTGGTCGGTTGCCTCAGAGCAGGGGTTCTGAATCTGGAAACTGCATCAGAATCATGTGGGAGGCTTGTTAAACTACACACTACTGGACCTCACCTCCAGAATTTCTGATACCATAGGTCTGGGATGGGGCCCAAGAATTTTCATTTCTAACAAGTTCCCAGGTTATGGTGATGTTGCTGGTCCAGGGACCACAATTTAAGAATAATTGTCTGATAGTAATTCTCAAATGTGGTCACACATCAGAATTACTTCCCGAACTGCATAAAAGTACAGATTCTTGAAACTCCCTGTGGATCTACTGAAACAGAAACTCTGCTGGAGATCAGAGTTCTGAAATGTGTATTTCCTAAATTTTCTCAGATGATTATGATGAAGCTGGATTACTTCTCTAAGATGCTTCCAACTTTGAAATACTAAAGTGAGATGTGCTTATTTGGTGTCTTTTGGCTTGAAGGTAGAGGTTCAGACCGTGTTGGAACAAGGAGCAAGAAGCTTATTCCTCCTCTTCCTCCAAGATCCAGTTCAGCAGCTTTAACTTTGGAAAGGGGTGGCTTCTCTGAATACCGTAAGGTGTGATCACCTCATTCTTTTTTGTTTCACATCAGTACCTGGCACACACCTTTCAAGTGAGGGCACCTATCACAGTGCATTTGCATCATTGGCTCCTCTGTCTGACTCCCATAGAAGATGGTGAGCTCCTTGAGGACAGGGATTGAATCTTCCCAATTTCGAATGACCAGCATTTAGTACTTAGCACATCTTTGTATCATCAGGACTTAGCACCTGGCCTGGCACAAAGTCAGTGTTACCTTACGGGTGGAGGTGGAGGGGGAAGGATGTTGAGTAGATGAATGAAATGGTGGAATGAATGAATAGATGTTGTTCTTCCTCATCTTTTCTATTATGTCAACACAAAATAATAATAAACTCACCTTGTGCCCTCAGATGCTGACTTTAACAAGTAAATTTGCTAATGTGGTGGGACTTGAAGTGAGTTGGATGGCCTCATAGACATTTTCTGTCTCTTAACTTCTTGGTTCAACAAGTAATTGAAAGGAATCAATCTCCCACTGACTGACAGTTTTGACAGCTGCCGTTCTCGGGATGTCAAGTAGAATCTGTTATTCTCCTTACCAACTTAAAACTGAACAGAGACATATGCACTGTCAGTCTCATTTGTCTCATCTTGCTCCTGGTCCCCAGTCCCCTCACTCTTGCCCTGTTTTATCCCCCTCCCCCCGCCCCAGCCTCATGTCAGTCAAGTGCCTTTACATTCTGAGTAATTCTGAAGCTCTTCTGCCCCAAGCTAGAAGGTGGATTTAGAGCTCATCTTTTCTGCGTATTATTACGGCATGTTTACAGTGAAGTCTCCAGCTTTCCAAACTAATAGGGCATCTTAAATGTGAAGCTCTTCAAATAATAAATGAATCTTTTCTCTATGCTTAGCCAAGGGAAGTGGATATTAAAATGAATAAGAGTAATAAAAAATGAGCTAGCCGCATGGGTATAATTAAACTGAATAGCTTACACACAAAACAATAAAGCTCTGAACACTGACTTCTTCTGGGACACACCCCAGTACACCCAGACCTCGCCTCAGAAAGGTATGCACCGCTTGTCATCCTAACATAAAGCAAACATCTAAATGCACCCTCCCATCTACAATAGGGAGATGAATTTGGCTTCCTAAGTCAAAAACTCTTCCAGGTTTGGGGGGGAAGAAAAAAACACCTATTTTTCCTATCCTCAGTATTCAGGAAAACAAACTGCAAGTCCTTGAATTTTTAGGATGGCTGGTCCGAAGGATGAGGAACTGAGGCATGGGTATCTGATTTGCATTCAGTATTACAAGTGCGTTTTCATCTGTGCTGGAAAAAGTAGTCGGTAGCATGGTAGGTACATTTGACCCTTATAGCTGCTCTGCAGATCACCTAAGGAACTCTTCCTTCTAGAAAATTCCATGGGAAGTATAAGCTCTCAGTGAGCTCAGGCACCATGGGTGGGGCTGCTGCCATCTGCCCTTTCTCCCCTTCAGCCATTTAAAACTCCATGAAGAACCAGTCACCCAGACTAGGTTACACCTACCTTCCTTTCTCAAGAGCTCTGGGTCCAAGTCACCCCTAGTATGAAAATTAGGAGGTATTTCCTCATCACCCTTGGTAAGGTGAGCTTGTGAGAACATAGTCTCCAGGTTATTTATCATTTGGGAACTTTGTGCATTCATGTAGCCCTTTTCCTCCAAAGACGCTATTTACTCAGAGGCCTCTCCTAAGATTCCTTCCTTTTAAGGAAACAGTATATTCACCATACACTTAATACATGTGTGATGTATATGAGTTTTTTTTTAACCTCAATAGCTTCTCTTATTCTTTATTTCGCTTTCCTGTACTTTTGAGACTCACGTGTCTTTTATCTAGAGAAGCAAAAATGGAAAGCCCATATATTTTCATGGACCGGAGGGATTAAATATCTGTTTTCCTATTGCCTTCTTCAGTAGCCCTTTTCAACTTGGCAAAAATGCCTCTGCGGTGAAGCATAGCTTGTTGAGGATTTCCCCCTTCTTTTATTCAGTAATCACAGTCAACCGCTTGGTCTTTACCAGTTTCACGGAAAAGGAGGTCATTCAGACAAAAGCAGAGCCTTAAAGGTCCTCTGCTCTAATGCCCCATTTGATAGTCAGTAGAGCTTTCAAGAAGAGAGAAGAACTTTGTCCGATATCACTAAGAAAGCTCAAGTCACATTACTTCAGCTTTTGTTAGAAGTTTTCCCTTTTTCTCTTGTGTTATACTCCGTATTCACAATATTAACCATATTTATCATGGAATTCTGAAAATATTAAGCTTAAATAAACCAGGATTGATTGCTCATAGTATTATGCAAATCTTCCTTATCATGTGAGTGACCTTGACAATTCACTTGCTGTTTTGAGGTGTACATGTTCCTGGTAATAGGGATGTTGGAGCAGTGATGTTGAATGTGCCTTCAAGCTTTAATGCTCTCTGCGTTATACTCTCAATGATTGATGATTATCAAGGTGATTGTTGCCTCTAGTAGTAATAATAAACAAGAGTTAAACAAGGATATTTATGCACACAGGATTAGCATACATGTATTATGCATGTAAGATGATCCCTAAAAGCATATTGGAACTCTTGCCTTAGCATTTAATTAATTTTATATTATGATTTATTTCATGTTGTAGGGTGAAATGGGCAGAAATTGCAGACTTGAAATTTTGAATCCCATTATTTCACCCCAGCTTTTCTATTTAATTTTATTGTATGACTGTGGGCAAGTCATTTAATGTCAATGAGCCTCAATGACTTCATCTGTGAAATGGGAGCAGATGGTAGGGTAGGGAAAGAGGAGAGATTTTATACTACCATTTCTCTAAGAGTCCTTCTAGTTCTACAATGCAGTGACATAGGAATCTGACATAACTTTCTAAATACTCATATCTTCATATATGGAAATATTTAAATTATTTGGATATAAGTGGCAAAGGATGAGGGTAAAGAGAGGCAGAGTCTCCAGGGAGGTCCCTCGTTTGTTTGTGAAGTTGTGTGTTCGTTGAGAGCAGATGAGCAGCATGCATGGAAGCAACAAGAAGCCAAGTGTTAATGTGAATCTTCTCCTTTTGGGGACTTCTGGGTAACCCTTCTGGTACTCTTAATCTGGCACTAAAATCTGTTGAAAAGGTAGAAGAAGTCATTACCAAAAATGACTCTCTTTTTTAGCAAACATCACATAGAAGCAACAACAAAAAATAAAATGTGTCCTGGTTTCTGGTTTCAAATATGAACACATACCAATAAACTGAGAGCTCTTGGGTACAAATTTCTCATCGGTACAAACCAGTTTGCTGAGAAAATTGCTACCATCTCACACTTTGTGACATGTACACACCTACCTGAACCATCAAGAAGTGAGGGTAGGAGTACAGAGCTCACTAGGGAATTTTTATCACCAGGTCATATGGAGCATAAATTGATTAAAGTACCCAGGAGTCAGCTTTCCAGTGTAGATGACATACGTCATCAGGAGATGCCCTTTAGGCAGAAGGCTGTGGCAGTATAGTCTACTTCTCCACTATTTTTCCTCCTCCCTCAGCCATAATCATGTTCTTTATGACAAATCAGCCCATTCTGATTTGGTGCAGAGCACAATGGGAGTCATCACCTTGTATTTCGGTACCCAAATGACATAGATTGCCTGATGTACTATGTAAATAGTCTGAAAATTAGTTAGATAATAATAGCACGATTAACTACACATAGGCATTCTAATCAACTATGAGTCAATATGTGTGGTCAAAAGACAACCTATTTGCTTCATGACCTTGAGGAGGTTACTTCCCCTCTCAGGGTCTCAAAGGGATTGAAGCAGATCAGCGGTCCTGCACATTAGCCATACATCAAAATTTCCTGGAAACCTCTGAAAACTTGTTGCCCAAGCCCTCCTCCACAATGCCAGTAAATCAGAATTTCTGCTGATGCAATCTGCACTTCGGTATTTTTGAAAGTTCCCCAAGGGATTCTGATGTGCAACCACAACTGAGAAGCACAGGTTTCTTCTGAAAGTAAACAGAGGAGGGTGTCAGTGACAGGACAGAATTGACCTTGGAGTTCAACTTTGACCTCTAGAATAAAAAAAGGAAGAATATTTGGAAGGGAATGTGCCTATGTTGGGTCTACTCATAGGGGTCATGCCCCACAGTCTTGCCACTGTGCAGAGGGCAAATTGAACCCCTCTCCCAACTAAATAAAGTCTCATGAGATCACTCAACTTGTTTGAGGAAAACCAAGATTACTGCTTCCCATGGTAATATTCCAACCCTGAAGTTTTTTTGTTTTGCATGAGTGAGGTTGCTTGAGAAATAATACACCACCCAGCAAAATAGCACCCCAAAAGTGCTATTGCTTCATTCTGGCAACGAAAACTGTGTTTCCCCTTAGGCCTTGCCTCGTAGGCTGGCGTTGCCATGGGAAGAAAGGCTTTACTGGGATGCCAGAACAAACAGGCTCTGAAACCAAGCCAGCAGAACTTATAGAGCTGCCTATAAATCAAAGAGAGCCCTGGGGTCAAAGCCACTTAGACACACACACACATTCTCACACATAAACATGGTCCCAGAAAAATATTACAAAGGAGAAGGTGTGTCAGGGAAATCCAACTAAAATTACTGCACGTAAGTAATCATAACCGAAATTTATGTGTCCCTTTCATCCACAGTTCTCAAAAGACACAGAATGTGCTAAGATTACTTGTCTTTTGAAAGTTTTCCCATATTCCAAGGGATAAAAGAGGAGGGATTCTGCAAATAAAATCAGGCAGGTGGAAGTGGCCGTGAGGGTCACCCTTTCTAGTCTTCTGGTTTCGGGCATATTTACAATGAAACTAAGCCATGTCTCTCCTTCCGATTGGCGAAGTCAATTCTACACCATCCCAGAGTATCATTATCCATCCACTCTCTTTTTCTCTAGGAGACTTTTGACAAGTGATGATTCTGCTGGGACAGAATTTTAAAGCAATATCTCTCCTATCATAAAGTTCAAGAGCTGGGGTGGAACTTTCGGCAGGCTAACTGCTGTTAAGCTGGCCACCGCTTCTCTGCATTCTCCCCACCTACTTGGTTTCCTTTTTCACCAGGAATGCCCGTCTCCCACTAAAGTGAGCTCCTTTGACTCTGGGGAAGAGCATCTCACTATCCTTAGAAATCTGGCCGTACCTTGATATTTTAAAAAAATATTTCTATACCTACATCGTATTTCTGACACTAGAGGTTAAGCCCACATGATCCTGCTCTACTATTTGAAATATGGAGCAGACAGGCACTATCCCCAGCTAGAAGGAGCTCGGCAGATATCAGTTTTCCCCACATCTTTCCCTCAGGGAGTTCCATTTATAAAAACATATTAATAACGCTAAATTGAAATGTAAGGTTAAATTTGGAAACCTAACAAGAAGTTTTAGAAAAGGATCCCACTTTGGCATTTAATGAAGGATTATTTTGCAGATATCTCCACCATGTGGAGGCTACCTGGATGGTATTGCACTCAGATGTTTACCCGTCCTGTCACCAGCTTTTGAAACCACCACCCCTACCTACAGTGTACAGACTCAGTCCTGCTCAGAGCTCTGGCATCAGTCCTGACCCTAGCCATGTGGTTGATTTAGGCCTAGTCAATACCTTGGAGTATTACCTCAAGGGACACTCACTGCCAGCCTAACCCTTACACTGTGTTCTTGTGTTAGTAACTCACCTCTGTCTCATCCTTGACACTCAGTCACCACCATCACTTGAGACCCTGTCAGAGTCCTTGCACCTGATCTACATTTTTGGTAATTTGCTGAGCATACCAGCCTCCCTAGGACTCTGCTTTTTGTCATCTCCCAAATTCAAAACCATCTAGATGATAGAGAGCTAGTGACCAGAGAGGGAGGAAGCAGATGGATTGAAAGCAAACTTGGAATCATTCCTGAGTCCGATTGCAGACGCTATGCTTCTATTCTGTTCACATCGTGACTGGCTTCTTTTTCTTTTTTCATTTCGGAAGAATTTATTCGTTAGAAATGCACAAAATCTCATGAGATAAATGGGAATTTATGTATATTTCACATAAGGTTTTTATTTTTTTAATTAGGGTATAGTTGTTTTGCAATGTTGTGTTAGTTTCTACTGTACACTGAAGTGGAATTCCCTGTGCTATACAGTAGGTTTTCATTAGTTATCTATTTTACACATAGTAGCATATATATGTCAATCCCAATCTCCCAATTCATCCCACCTCCCTTTTCCCCCTTTGGTGTCCATACGTTTGTTCTCTACGTCTGTGTCTCTATTTCTGCCTTGAAAACAGGTTCATCTGTACCACTATTCTAGATTCCCCATACATGCATTAATACACGATGTTCGTTTTTCACTTTCTGACTTACTTCACTCTGTATGACAGTCTCTAAGTCGATCCACCTCTCTACAAATGATCTCATTTCATTCCTTTTTATGGTTGAGTAATATTCCATTGCATATATGTACCACATCTTCTTTATCCATTCGTCTGTCGATGGGCATTTAGGTTGCTTCCATGACTTGGTTATTGTAAATAGTGCACCCCAATGAACATTGGGGTGCATGTGTCTTCTTGAGTTGTGGTTTTCTCTGGGTATATGCCCAGTAGTGGGATTGCTGGGTCTTATGGTAATTCTATTTTTAGTTTTTTAAGGAACCTCCACACTGTTCTCCATAGTGACTGTATCACTTTACATTCCCACCAACAGTGCAAGAGGGTTCCCTTTTCTCCACACCCTCTCCAGCATTTATTTTTCATAGATTTTCTGATGATGGCCATCCTGACCAGTGAGAGGTGTTAACTCATTGTAGTTTTGATTTGAGTATCTCTAATAATTAGTGATGTTGAGAATCTTTTCATGTGTCTCTTGGCCATCTGTATATCTTCTTTGGAGAAATGTCTGTTTAGGTCTTCCACCCATTTTTTGATTGGGTTGTTTGTTTTTTTAATATTGAGCTGCATGAGCTGTTTGTATATTTTGGAGATTAATCCTTTGTCAGTTGCTTCATTTGCAAATATTTTCTCTCATCTGAGGGTTGTCTTTTCATCTTGTTTATGGTTTCCTTTGCTGTGCAAAAGCTTTTTAGCTTAATTAGGTCCCATTTGTTTATTTTTGTTTTTATTTCCATTACTCTAGAAGATGGGTCAAAAAAGATCTTGCTGTGACTTATGTCATAGAGGATTTTGTCTATGTTTTCCTCTAAGAGTTTTATAGTGTCTGGCCTTACATTTATGTCTTTAATCCATTTTAAGTTTATTTTTGTGTATGGTGTTAGGAGTGTTCTAATTTTATTCTTTTACATGTAGCTGTCCAGTTTTCCCAGCATCACTTATTGAGGAGACTGTCTTTTCTCCATTTTATATTCTTGCCTCCTTTGTCATAGATTAGTTGACCATAGGTGCATGGGTTTTTCTCTGGGCTTTCTATCCTGTTCCTTTGATCTATATTGCTGTTTTTGTGCCAGTACCATACTGTCTTGATTACTGTAGCTTTGTGGTATAGTTTGAAGTCTGGGAGTCTGATTCCTCCAGATACATTTTGTTTTTTTGTTTTCTTTCAAGATTGCTTTGGCTATTTGGGGTCCTTTGTGTCTCCATACAAATTTTAAGATTTTTTTGTTCTAGTTCTGTGAAGAATGTCATTGATAATTTGACAGGAATTGCACTGGATCTGTAGATTGCTTTGGGTCGTACAGTCATTTTCACAATGTTTATTCTTCCAATCCAAGGACATTGTATATCTCTCCATCTGTTTGGGTCATCTTTGATTTCTTTCATGAGTGTCTTATAGTTTTCTGAGTACAGGTTTTTACCTCCTTAGGTAGGTTTATTCCTAGGTATTTTATTCTTTTTGTTGCAATGGTGAATGGGATTGTTTCCTTAATTTCTCTTTCTGATCTTTCATTGTTAGTGTATAGGAGTGCAAGAGATTTCTGTCCATTAATTTTGTATCCTGCAACTTTACCAAATTCATTGATTAGCTCTAGTAGTTTTCTGGTGGCATTTTTAGGATTATCTACATATAGTATCATGTCATCTGCAAACAGTGACAGTTTTACTTCCTCTTTTCCAATTTAGATTCCTTTTCTTTCTTTTACTTCTCTGATTGCTGTGGCTAGGACTTCCAAAATTATGTTGAATAATAGTAGCGAGAGTGAACATCCTTGCTTTGTTCCTAATCTTAGAGGAAATGCTTTCAGTTTTTCAACATTGAGAATGATGTTTGCTGTGGGTTTGTCATATATTGCCTTTATTATATTGTGGTAGGTTCCCTCTGTGCCCGCTTTCTGGAGAGTTTTTTTTTTTTTTTTTTTTTTTTTTTTGCGCAGTACGCGGGCCTCTCACTGTTGTGGCCTCTCCGACTGCGGAGAACAGGCTCCGGATGCGCAGGCTCAGCGGCCATGGCTCACAGGCCTAGCCGCTCCGCAGCATGTGGGATCTTCCCAGACTGGGGCACAAACCCATGTCCCCTGCATCGGCAGGCAGACTCCCAACCACTGCGCCACCAGGGAAGCCCTCTGGAGAGTTTTTAATCATAAACAGGTGTTGAATTTTGTCAAAATCTTGTTCTGCATCTATTGAGATGATCATATGGTTTTTATTCTTCAATTTGTTAATATGGTGTATCACATTGATTGATTTGCATATATTGAAGAATCCTTGCATCCCTGGGATAAATCCCACTTGATCATGGTGTATGGTCCTTTTAAAGTGTTGTTGGATTCTGTTTGCTACTATTTTGTTGAGGATTTTGGTGTCCATATTCATCAGTGATATTGGTCTGTAATTTTTTTTTGTGTGTGTGATATCTTTGTCTGGTTTTGGTATCAGGGTGATGGTGGCCTCATATAATGAGTTTGGGAGTGTTCCTTGCTCTGCGATTTTTTGGAAGAGTTTGAAAATTATGGTTGTTAGCTCTTCTCTAAGTGTTTGATAGAATTCGCCTGTGAAGCCATCTGGTCCTGGACTTTTGTTTGTTGGAAGATTTTTAATCACAGTTTCAATTTCATTATTTGTGATTGGTCTGTTCACATTTTCTATTTCTTCCTGGTTCAGTCTTGGAAGGTTACACCTTTCTAAGAATTTGTCCAGTTCTTCCAGGTTCTCCATTTTATTGGCATATAGTTGCTTATATTAGTTTTTTATGCTCCTTTGTATTTCTGCAGTGTCCGTTATAACTTCTCCTTTTTCATTTCTAATTTTATTGATTTTAGTCCTCTCCCTCTTTTTCTTGATGAATCTGGCTAAATGTTTATCAATTTTGTTTATCTTCTCAAAGAACCAACTTTTATTTTTATTGATCTTTGCTATTGTTTCCTTTGTTTCTATTTCATTTATTTCTACTCTGACATTTATGATTACTTTCCTTCTACTAACTTTGGGGATTTTTTTGTTCTTCTTTCTCTAATGCTTTAGGTGTAAGGTTAGATTGCTTATTTGAGATTTTTCTTTTTTCCTGACGTTGGATTGTATTGCTATAAACTTCCCTCTTAGAACTGCTTTTGCTGCATCCCATAGGTTTTGGGTCATTGTGTTTTCATTGTCATTTGTCTTTAGGTATTTTTTGATTTCCTCTTTGGTTTCTTCAGTGATTTCTTTGTTACTTAGTAACATATTCCTTAGCCTCCACGTGTTTGTGTTTTTTACAGTTTTTTTCCTGTAATAAATTTCTAATTTCATAATCTTGTGGTCGGAGAAGATGCTTGATATGATTTTAATTTTCTTAAATTTACCAAGGCTTGATTTGAGACCCAAGATGTGATCTATCCTGGAGAAAGTTCCATGCACACTTGAGAAGAAAGTGTATTCTTCCACTTTCAGGTGGAATGTCCTATAAATATCAATTAAATCTATCTGGTTTATTGTGTCATTTAAAGCTTTTGTTTCCTTATGTATTTTCTGTCTGGATGATCTGTCCATTCATGTAAGTGGGGTGTTAAAGTTCCCCATTATTATTGTGTTACTGTCGATTTCCCCTTTTATGGCTGTTAGCAGTTGCCTTAGGTACTGAGGTGCTCCTATGTTGGGTGCAAAAATATTTATAATTGTTATGATTTCTTCTTAGATTTATCCCTTGATCATTATGTAGTGTCCTTCCTTATCTCTTGCAACAGCCTTTCTTTTAAAGTCTATTTTATCTGATATGAGTATTGCTACTCCAGCTTTCTTTTCATTTCCATTTGCATGGAATATCTTTTTCCATCCCCTCACTTTCAGTCTGTATGTGTCCCTAGGTCTGAAGTGGGTCTCTTGTGGAGAGCACATATACAGGTCTTGTTTTTGTACCTATTTAACCAGTCTGTGTCTTTTGGTTGGAGCATTTAATCTATTCACATTTAGGGTAATTATTGATATGTATGTTCCTATTCCCATTTTCTTAATTGTTTTGGGTGTGTTTTTGTAGGTCTTTTTCTTCTCTTGTGTTTCCCACTTAGAGAAGTTCCTTTATTGTTTGTTGTAGAGCTGGTTTGGTGATGCTGACTTCTCTTAGCTTTTGCTTTCTTCTAAAGATTTGATTTCTCTGTTGAATCTGAATGAGATCCTTGCTGGGTAGAGTAATCTTGGTTGTAGATTTTTCCCTTTCATCCCTTTAAATACATCCTGTCACTCCCTTCTGGCCTGCAAAGTTTCTGATAAAAGATCAGCTGATAACCTTATGGGGGTTCCTTTTTATGTTTTTTGTTGCTTTCCCTTTGCTGCTTTTAATATTTTTTCTTTGTATTTAATTTTTGATAGTTTGATTAATATGTGTCTTGGCATGTTTCTCCTTGAGTTTCTCCTGCCTGGGACTCTGTGCTTCCTGGATATGATTGACTATTTCCTTTCCCATGTTAGGGAAGTTTTAGACTATAATCTCTTCAAATATTTTCTCAGACGCTTTCTTTTTCTCTTCTTCTGGGACCCCTATAATTCGAATGTTGGTGCATTTAATGTTATCCTAGAGGTGTCTGAGACTGCCTTCAATTCTTTTCATTCTTTTTTCTTTATTCTGCTCTGCTGTAGTTATTTCCACCATTCTATCTTCTGGCTCACTTATCCTTTCTTCTGCCAGTTATTTTGCTATTGATTCCTTCTAGAGTATTTTTAATTTCAGTTATTTTGTTGTTCATCACTGTTTGTTTGCTCTTTAGTTCTTCAAGGTCCTTGTTAAACAGTTCTTGTATTTCCTCCATTCTATTTCCGAGATTTTGGATCATCTTTACTATCATTACTTTGAATTCTTTTTCAGGTCAATTGCCTATTTCCTCTTCATTTGTTTGGTCTTGTGGGTTTTACTTTGTTCCTTCATCTGCTGCATATTTCTCTGTCTTCTCATTTTGTTTAACTTACTATGTTTGGGGTCTCCTTTCCACATGCTGCAGGGTTATAGCTCCTCTTGGTTCTGGTGTCTGCCCACAGTAGGTGAGGCTGGTCCAGTGGCTTGTGTAGGCTTCCTGGTAGGGGAGACTTGTGCCTGCATTATGGTGGGTGGAGCTGGATCTTGTTCCTCTGATGGGCAGGGCCACATCTGGTGGCATGTTATGTGGTGTCTGTGAGCTTAGTATGACTTCAGGCATCCTGTCTGCTAGTGGGTAAGGTTGTGTTCCTGCCTTGCTAGTTATTTGGTGTAAGGTGTCCAGTACTGGAGCTTGCTCGCCATTGGGTGGAGTCAGTCTTGGTGTTGAGATGGAGACCTCTGGGAGAGCTCTCGCTGATTAATATTCCCTGAGGCCAGGAGTTCTCTGGCAGTCCAATGTCTTGGACTCTGCTCTCCCACCTCAGAGACTCAGGCCCGACCCCTGTCCAGAGCATCAAGACCCTGCAAGCCACATGTCATGCCTGGCTTTTGATTGGATATTAGTCAACTTGGAGCTTAACTAGAATGTAAGCTATTGGACCAGTGTACTTTTCTTGTTTTTAACTCTTTACTTCCTCCTTATGTCATTCATGACTAGACCTGGGTCTCCTCTCCCTGCTAAGTTGAATTCTGACTCAACTTCTCCAACTCAAGAATAGAGGCAGTTTGTGTGGAATGGAACATTTCCTGCACCAGTTGTCTGAATAGCTTCCAACTTCTTTATTCGTTGGCAGAGCAACCTTGGACAAGTTACTTTACCTTCCTGAGCTTCACATTTATTCGTGGTGCTTCTATGTGAATCAAATGAGTTGTGAAAACTTTAGAGCAGTATACATATGCAGGCTGTTTTCTCCTCTCTTGGTAATGTTATGAGAACATAATGGTGACACATACAAAAACCTGAAGTCCTTCCTCAGAAAATTTAGAGCAATTTGGGGAGTCCCTTAATGTTAATTTCTGCTCGGGTTTGTTTTTGTCACAGTCACCAAACCACAGTTTTACAATTACGCATATAGTTCATAGGTTGGTATCTGTATTTATTTCTCTAATATGCATTTTTCCCAGGTCTTTGACCTGACCCTTTAGCTAAAACAAAACTTCAAAAACGTCCTAAACAGTGGGAGAACTTCAAAGGCTTCCTGCAGGGTCAATTAGCATCTATAAAATTTATCCCTGTTGTCACTAATGGCTATTAAACTAAAGTGAGGGCTAATGAGGATGGATCACCACCACTTCCTGGGATTGTTGTTATTTTAGTAGAAAATAACTTGGAACTCTCTACATTGAATATCCAATGAGTGAATGGTTTAAGATTCATTAACTATTGTAGATTTGAGGTTCTTATTACGATTCTTTCAGATAAGGAGCTTTGCTGAGTACCTGGTAACATGCATAACCAGATGCCTGCTTGGCCATTAAAATAAGTTGGCAAGACTGCCTAACGAAATGATAACTGACCTCCCAGATGTATGTGATTTCTGAAGACTTCCAAAACTCAGCTGAGCACATCAGTGTGTAGTACAGCATACCGTCTAGGCCATGGAGAAGACTGAGATCCAATTTTACCTCTGCCATTTTGTAGTCTCTTGATCTTGGGCAAGTTAATTAGCCCATCTGTGCCTTTGTTTCCTAACTTGTTAGATAGGACTAATCGAAGTACCAATCTCCAGGAGCTATAGTAAGTGAAAATAATGCATAGAAATTACTTAGCAGTCAATATCATTTAGTGATCATGTGAATGGATTTTTTTATTAAGAAAGGCAAATAATATCTGAAGTCAATGGTGAATTTTTTTTTAAGTTTGAATTGCTATTATGTTTGAACGATCTTTTCTCATAGGAATCTCTCTCTCAAATTGTCATGTAATTATAGGTATATATTTCTAGAGAACGTAGGTAAAATGATTCAGTATGCAGATTTTTGCTTTGTGTCTTATTTGTATCTTCTGATAAAATTAGCACATTCTAAATCTGTTTTGGAAAAACCAACAAATATAAAGAAACAAACAAACAAAAAACTTCACCTATATACCCAAAGACATCTGTTATCTTGTCACATTCTCTTTTAAACAATTTTTACCATCAGGAATACTTACTGAAATAAAAATAAAAAGTATTTTTGGATTATATAGGTGTTTTAGATATATATGAAATTTCTGATAAATATCAGAAAATTATTGGTTATTTTGCTCATAGATATTTGACTCACTGTGAGGATCATTTCCTCTTTCTTTTGATTCTTCAACCTCTTTAAAGAAGAGTTCTCAACCCCGACGGCACATTAGAATTAGGTAGGGATCTTTAGAAGAGACTGAAGGCCAGGATTGACCCCTGACCCATTACAGAGGAGCTGGGGTAGGGGTGGGCATTTGTGTATTGTAAATCCTTCCAGAATTCTAACTTACAGCCTAGATTGGGAGGCACTGTTTCAGAGGGTCTGAATTCTTCTCTGGGTTCACAAAGGAGGTCCATCTTTCCCGTCTGAAAAAAGTGGTGACAGACCTTCCTTCAGAGTTGCCACACTGCCAAAGCAACCTCTCCTTAGCATCAAAACTCCTGAAAAAAAATCACATCTATAATCCTCAGCTCCTTTGCTGGCCTCCTGTGTTACTCTTCCTTATTTATCCTTTCACTGTTCTCTATGAAAGGTCAGAGATTATCACCAGTTAGTATATACAATGATTTAAAAAAGAAATCAGTCTTCAAATATTTTTCTCCCTTCACAGCAATTTTCTGTCAAGTTCTCTACCCCCACACTCTCATTCGTCATTTAGCTCTTTAAAAAATATTCTGAAAGAAGATGGGGGTGAATTTGGGTCTCAGCCCTACCTCTTACCACATGATGGGAGGATTGAATAAGTAACACAGTGTAAGCCCTTGGGACCCTACCTAGAACATCTTAGAAGGAACTTTTGTCCACTCCCCATTTCCCTCTTCTATCTCTCTTTCTGCTCCTTCTCTAGAGAAGACAGATAATCTTATTCACCAGAGTACCACGGGAATGATGGGAATGTTTCCTGGAGTGAAATTCCTGCTCCAGCTGGTGGGGGCAGTGGTGGGAAGACTCCACTTCCTGCTCACTCTTTTGGTGAGGAGGATCCTCATCACACAAAGAAGACAGACATAGAAGAAAGGGAGCAATAGAACATTTCTGAAAATTTCGGTGTGTGGGCTATGGAAAATTCCTCTACGACCTACTCAAGAGAACATACTTTAAAAATGCCTTATTTCTTAGGATTTTTCAAGTTGAATTTTTTTATTTGTTTGTTTGTTTGGTTGGTTTGGGGCTCGGGGGACTATGTGGATGTGCAGAAGCAGTTCTCAGGGCAGCCAAACTATATTCCTCTTCTCTCCCAAACAGATCTACTCCAAGTATAGTAATCAAAAGACTCCCCATGTACTGAGGTCTGACTATATGCTATTCTAGAGAGCATATAAGCTAAATCTTATAATAGCATTCTAAGGAAGGATATATTCTTTAGCAAAAGAAAACCATTTGTGTTTCCCATGCATGTGACACCATTTCCCACCTCAAAGTCGTTGCTTATGCTTCTTTTGGATGATCTCCCCTTCATCATCTCTCCAACACTGAATTCCAAAAAAAAAATTTAAATCTCAGTGGCAATGTATGTTTCTCTTCTAAATGCTCATAACCATTGCCCTATAACTCTCTTCTGATCCAATTTCCTATTTTACTTCCATCTGAGTTCCAATGGCTAACATCAAATAATGTTTTATAACTTCTGTTAGACTATAAACCTCAGGATGTGCTTTCACAACAATGCTTAGCACAGTCCCTGGCACATAGTGGGCACTCAGTGAATATTTTTTGAGTTAATGAATGAATATATTCCCAGTAGTTCACAGTTGTCTTTTTCCTGTTCCCTCTTTCTCTCTTTAATGGATGAGGTACAGCTGTAGACATTAGCATTTCTCTTGATAATAATGCTTATTATTACTATTATTCTAATTCTTATTATTTGATATTGAACAACAGTTTTTACATATATTTCTTAAAAGTTACGAGAACAAAACATTCTTCTTTAGCTGAGCCATGTTGAAAAAGAAAAGGACTTGATTACAGAATCATGAGAGGGAAGCTCTTGATAATCCCTAAAATAGTCATCTATTACTGTTGTATAAATTAAGAATAAATATGCAAAAACACAGAAATTTAGGATTTATTTGATGAAAAATAAAGTTCTACCTTCCTCTTTTAGAACTTAATAGTGCTGAGATATAAAACTGGAAACAAGAAATTTCGTAGTTAATAATCATATTTAATAATGGTTCTTAATACTGGCAGAGTTCTTTATGCAAATAAACCACTTTGCACTCATAGATTAATATCCCAGATAAGGATGGAGGACACAAGGACATAGAGAGGTTAGATTTCCTGAGCTTATCCAGCAGTTGAATACTAATATTGAAATAAGGAACCAGCATGGGTATGCTTGAAAAGATATGCACCCATCAGCTTTTTTTTTTTTTTTAAATAATGAAGTTCAAAAAATTAATTCATTGAAAAAATGTTGAGCAAGAAAGAAAAGCAAGAGTAAAAGTCACCATTAAACTATTACTCTGAGATTAATACTTTTAATGTGTGGGTACATTCTCTTCTATTTTTTCTGTACATATACATCTTACTAATACAATCTCTAGTCATATTTGTTTAAAACACCAGAACTATTAAAAATATATCAGTTTTATATTTTGCTGTTCTAATTTTTTAGTATATATTTTTCCATATTAGTATGTATCATTTGGAAACTTTTTTTTAATTTAATTTTTTATTGAAGTATAGTTGATTTACAATATTGTGTTCGTTTCATGTGTGCAGCAAAATGATTCTGTTATACATATATATGTATATATCTATATTCTTTTTTTCTATTATTTTCCATTGTGATTTATTACAAAATATTGAATATAGTTCCCTGTGCTATACAGTAAATCCTTGTTGCTTATTTTATATATGGTAGTATGCATATGTTAATCCCATGCTCCCAATTTATCCCTACACCTCTTCCTCATTGGTAACCATAAGTTTCCCCAATGTTCGAAGTATAATAGCATTATTTCATTGTAACTAGTATCATTATGAACATTGGGGTGCACATATCTTTTCGAATTAGAGCTTCTGTCTTTTGCCCAAGAGCGGGATTGCTGATTCATATGGTAACTCTATTTTTAGTTTTCTTTAAGGAACCTACATACTCTTTTCCACTACAATAGCCAAGACATGGAAGCAACTTAAGTGTTCATCAACAGATGAATGGATAAAGAGGATGTGGTAAACATACACAATGGGATATTGCTCAGCCATAAAAAAGAATGAAATAATAGCATTAGCAGCAACATGGATGGGCCTAGAGATTATCATACTAAGTGAAGTAAGTCCTGCTCTCCCTCACCCAGGTGAAGTGTGGAACTCTTCTACATTCCTTATTTTAGGACTAATTTGAGCAGGGATTTTTGAACTTTAATGCATTTTAGAATCATCTGGAGTGGTGTGTTAAACAGAAATTTCCAGGCCCTAACCCCAAGAGTGCCACATTCAGAGGGTCTGACTAGGGTCTAAGAATGTGCATTTCTGGCAATCCCCAGACATAGCTGATCTCCTGGCCTGGGGACCCCACTTTTGAAAACAACCAAATTGGAGCATCTGTTTAGAAGATGGATCAGGATGGTGAGGATGCAAAGGAAATGTCTTCACTTATGTAAAGCAAAACACAAGGTATAAGGATCAAAGAAGGGCTTCCCTCATGGCGCAGTGGTTGAGAATCTGCCTGCCAATGCAGGGGACACGGGTCCGAGCCCTGGTCTGGGAAGATCCCACATGCCTCGGAGCAACTAAGCCCGTGCGCCACACGTACTGAGCCTGCGCGTCTGGAGCCTGTGCTCCGCAACAAGAGAGGCCGCGATAGTGAGAAGCCCACACACCGCAATGAAGAGTGGCCCCCGCTTGCTGCAACTGGAGAAAGCCCTCGCACAGAAACGAAGACCCAACACAGCCAAAAATAAATAAATAAATTAAAAAAAAAAAGAATCAAAGAAGAACTTTATCTGGAAAAGAACAGAGAAAAGGATCACCAGATTCTCTCACCATTAGTCCACCACCATGCCCTTGGGGACTTCTGCTGACCCCTTCCCTCCTAATGCCACATTTCAGAGATGAGGTACATTCTCGTCAAAGTTCTAGGCCAAATGTCATTCCATATCCCATCTCTTGGTACCCTGCTAAATAGCTGAGATACGATGGAATTGTTCAAAATGACTTTATTAATACTAAAGGCCAATTGGAAGATAACAAATGATAAGAAACAGAAAAAATATCTAGCTTACATAGTACAGATATCTGATGATTCTATTAGTTAATGGGCTCTAAAAATTATAGCCCCGAGCCACTGCCCACCTAGTCTCCCCAAACAGCTGTACTGCATCTATAGGGTACTGGCCTCTTGCCTAGCTACTTTGCTTTCCAGGACCCCGTCTGCCTCCATATAGCCAAACCATGCCCCTTTCACCTAGCACAGGCTGTCTTCTGTTCACCCTGTGACTAATGCTACTTAAAGCCAATCTACCTGGTTTAGCTTGAGGGACATTCTTCTTTCTCTAGTAGCTAGCAGACTAAAGTCACCAACACCCAGACCCTTCTCACTATGTATGGATAGGCAAAGCATCATAACCGTTTGGTCACAGCACAGTCTGAGCGTGTGTGTAACAAGAATTGTACACCTATGGTAATTAGGCTGCTGGGGAGCAGTAATGGCTCTCTCACTAAGCGAGTATAAAGTTGTGCACAATTAGACTGATTAAAGGAAACTGAAATGTTCAGTAGTCTTTGTACACTCAGTGGGTTCTAATTAGAGTCCTTGAATCATCATGTGTGACCTCAAAGGATGAATCTAGGACAGATGCATGAATAGTACAGAGCAAAAATGGGAGAAATAACACTTACTGAGCACTTATTGTATACTGTGATTGATTGTAGCATGTAGTTTCTGAGAGATAGTTGTCTCAAAGCAGAGTAGGCTGCCTTCACAGATAACGGGTCGCCTGTTACTGGGTGCATTCAAACCAGAACCCTGTTCAAGTTTCACTTCTTCCAACATTTCCCAGGTTCCTGGATTTTGAGTGATCCTGAACCACGCATTATATTTTCTCTAATTTGTCTTTCTGCTTCTACTGTTAATCCATTGCAGTTAGAGCAGTAGCTCAAAAATGTGAAATATATCATACCTCTACTTAAAACACTTCAATGATTTTCAAGTATGCTTGGAATAAAGACCAAAGTCCTTTACAGGTTCTGCATGGTCTGGCTTATGCCCACCTCTCTGATCTCATTCCTTCCACTGTCCTTCATGTTCACCATGCTCCTGACCTTAGGCCTTCTTTCTGTTCTTTAAACTGGCCATGCTCATGCCTTCTCTAGCTCCTCTGCATGTACCCTGTCTTCTGTCAGTGATGTTCTCCTCTCAGAAAAATGTGAACTCAGTTTCACCATTCAAATCTCCAGCAAAATGCTTCCTCTTCAGAGAAACCCATCCCAACCACCCTCTCTAAAATGTAGAAGTCCCTACTTGCAACCAGTACTTTTAAATCCATTTTCCCATTGTATTCTCTTCATGACCCCCTATTATAACTTTCCATTACTTATTTATTGGGTTACTTGTTATGCCTTTTTTTTCCCCACGAGAATGTGTGTTCCATGACTGGAGTAGCCTTATCTATTTTATTCACAACTGTATCCCTATCATCCAGAGTAGTTCCTGGATGGGAAAAAGGGGAAAAAAAAAAGAAGGAAGGAAGAAAGGAAAAAAATGAAGGGAAGGGAGGGAGGAAGATACAAAGGGGATTTAATAGTTTTTAATTATCTGCTTTAAGCATTTCATTAGCCAGTCCATGTTTTACCAAGTATTGTGCATTTTAGTTTTTAAAGATGTTGTGTGGATGTTAAAGATCAATAAACTGAAACATAATCTAATCCAGGTTCCTTTTTCTCCAACCAAATTGCCTTATTCAACCACTGCTTTAGAGATGGAGAAATAGAAAGCCTGTGCAGTTGACTTGTCCAAGGTCATGTGGCAGAGACAAGTTCTTTCCACTGCATCACCCTGAAATTTCTTAAACACTCCAACCAGACTTACACCTTTTCTCTAAAGAAAGCAAGACGGAGTTCAGAGCCCTTATTTTTAAACCTGCATTAAATGGAAACCTTTGGAAGAGCAGGTGGTGGTGGTAATGCTATGAATCCAGCTCAGCAAGGGAACACTGAGGTCATGATATTTTTCACATTTAGTAACTTCAAAAATATAGGGATGATGTAAACTTCCTAAGACTTGTTTCCAACCTAGTGATACTGGTAACTCTGGCAGGAGGGTATACCATTGGTCAGGGCAGGGACATGTGTGGCCAATGAACTCTTTCTAGTCAAGAAAGATGCTCTGGTAATGCTTTCAGATGGCTGTCTTGGATTCACATCCTGCTTACAGTAACACTAGCAAGCCTGCTTAAATTTCCTATTAGATACATGACAAAAATATCCTATGATGCTAAGAAGTCACTAAGACCAAATAGTACCTACTTCATATAGAGCTGAAAGATTTAATGAGTGAACACATTTAATGTGCTTTGCACATACTCTGGCACTTAGTAAGTGCTCACTAAATGTCACTTTGAAATAAAAAAAAAAACAGGTTAAAATAATAGTGAATTTGAATATTTGATTTTCTGAGTTAAATTGGGCTACTCACCACTCAGTCTATCCTGAGCTCTGTTTAAAGTAACCTACGCTCAACAGAAGAATCACACAATCATAGGTCAGACCTGAAAGGGACACTCATAGTGATCATCTGGTTACAAATGAGATAACTGAAGCAAACAAAGAAAAACAACAACAACCCCAGACAGAGAAACTTAACCCAAGGCAGTGACAGAACTGGAATTAGAACCCAGATCTCTTTTTTCTCAAGTCCATTGCTTTCTCCTCTGCCCCAGACAGCAATGGGTTTTTTATTGCACTTTGCATTTGGCCAACTTTTAAAATTTTCTTCTACATTAAATATTCTTAGCTCCCTGAAGATACAATAAATAGCTCCACTTCAGACTAGAGGCCCCCAGTATGTCTGTATTCATTCTACCTATCCCACTGGAAGATGACATGACCACACTACATATAGTTCATCACATAGGGGATCACAAGTAGTAGGTCATATCTAAGGACACTTTCAGATCTAAAATTCGGTGAATCTATATTCATAATGATGATTTCAACCAACCATTCTGGAATGGTTCCCAAATATACTATGTAAGAAATAGGTAAAGTGATTAACATCCAAAATGTTTGTTTAAATGACCCTTGAAAAGATAATTATCAATAATTTAGAATTATGTTTTATATAATATTTTGTTCCCAAGCAAAAAGGATAAATGATGAGTTACCGTAAAGAACAGAGGACTTCAGCTTTAAATGTATTTTAATAATAGTTCTGTTGCTAATATACCTCAAATTTGGAGGAATCAACATTTTCCATTCATGGAGAACAATCCTTGAGCTAATTCTAATTGGAACTTGTAGTTGATTTTGTAACAAAGTCCCCATGAATTTGTTATCAAAACTAAGAAAACTAAAGAAACATTTTGCATGACTTGACTCCAGCAATATGCCCCTGTAGGTTTGTATTTTTTTCATAAATCAACTAATTTTTACTATTAATTTACATATAAACTAAAAGGTGCTTTGGCTCCATTTGACTGACCTTCAACCAGCTTTTAAGCTTCAAAAGCTAAACAGTTCACCTCTGTGTAGATGGAGGTGGACAAAGTTAACACTCACCCCTCAGCTATTAGAGATGTCCGCTTTCATTCTCAGCAATTTGTCATATCAAGGGAGTTAAAAAAAAAAAAAGAAAGAAAAAGAAGAGTGTGAAGGGCTAAGAATAAAAAACCTGGGTCTGAGTTCTGGCTTTGGTTCTTTGTACATTCTGATTGTCAGCTATGTCATTTCTTATTTCTGAGTTCAGTTTCTTGATCTTAAAGTAAGAGAGGCTTCTACTAGATGATTCAACTCCCTCTCCCAATAAGTCAAGAACCTGTCAATAAATACCAAAGGTTTAGGAGAGGGCACAGTTAAATTCTTTCTACACTCCCACGTGCCTAGGAATGACTTAGCAGCAGAAAATAGCCATGTTCCTCTCCATGTGGATTTAGCTTCTTCCAATTCCAAGCAGCTGGACAAGTAAGCAGATGTATTGGTGCTACTGCAAAAGAAAATACAAAGTTGCCTACACTTCTCAGAGTTTCCTTGAGAGATAATTTGGGATTTTTTACTTCCAGGCTCAGTAGTTGCTAAACGCTGCCAAGCTGGTCTGTGGGTGTGCATGACATTTCTTGTGGGTCCATTCCGCCCTTGTAACACACAGTCAGTGCAGAGTTTATATCCCAGCTTCTCTGACCTGGATCATTTCAATAGTCTTCCAGTCAAAGCTTAGCTTCACTCTCCCTCAATCTATTCTCCTCCCTGTCCCAGTTTGATCTCTGCAGGACAAAAATCTGACCTTGGCCAAGACCTGATTCAAAAATAGATGACTGCTGATTGCCTTCAGAATAAAATCTAAACTACTCCCCTTTACTTGATTTGGTCCCAACCAGTGCTTCCAATCTTGGGTACCTCTCCACTCTCATCCACACATCCTATAGCATCAGATGCTATGCCCTCTGGAATAGCATCAGACTACATTTACCTAATAGTCCCAGGGTGCCAGGTGCTTTACATATATTTTCATATTTAATCAAAGAATACGTTTCCAGATGGGTATTATCTCAGTTTTCAAGAGAGGTTGGGCAACTTGTTCAAGGACCCCCAAATCTCAGAGGGGTGAGTAGGGCTCAGACACAGATCTGTATCTCTGTGCTCTTCCTACTTGTCCATGCTGCCTTCCTAAAGACACCTTTCACTTTCACTTTTTCACGCTCTTTCTTCATTCTGAAATGTTCTTGCCATTTCTTCCTGTTCAAACCCCACTGGTTTCTTAGACCCATCTAAAATGTCATATCCTTTGTGAATATTTTTTTACATTCTTCTAATGGAATAAATATTCTCTTCTCTTTGCCCCAGTATTTTGCTCATAGACCCACACAGCATTAGGAATTGTAGCAGAGATATTTGTGTACGTGCCTTAGACTCCTATGAAAATGGAAGCTCTGGAGGGTAAAGGCCATGTTAACTCCACATCTGGCATTTGGTACAATGCCTGGAACTCGGTAGGGAATCACCAATCGTTTTTTGGAGTGAATGAATACACAAATAAATAAATTAAATATTTCTATTTTATCTTTCTTATGCTCATTTCTAAATTTAGAACAGACAGAAATATAGCAAAATCAATCACTAAACACTACACAGTATTAGCTAGCGGTTGACACAGAAAGGAAACTTAGAAAAGAGCAAGGCTCAAACTTCAAAAATAACGAATCTGTACTCAGGAACATTATACTACTCATGATAAAACGGATTACTCCTAAAATAAACTGCAACCATTCCCCTGTACATGACTTAAAAAGAAACGGTTCTACTGATACCATGGTTAAAAGTAGCCATTTTGTCTAAATTGCTCAAACATTAGTTGGCTTCCAATCTTGGAGCCAATTAAACTCCCGGTCTTTCCGTGGGGATAGGCGCTGGTGTTTTCCCGCATGAGCTCACAGCTAGGCAGAGGGTTAGGTGTGTCCCAGAGCGAGTGACACATTTTGAGTTTATTACAGCAGCGATGACAATTACAAAGACACGAGCACATGGCCAAATCTAAGGCTTCTGTGGAAAGCATTACTGCAGTCAGGCAGCAAGATTTCCCAGATTTAGTCAGACATGGCTATCTACCCACTGAGGATAGAAAATATCTCAACAATCTAACATGCCGAGAAGACATCATTTGTATGGAACCTGCTAGCTGCTTTAGAGAAGGTAATAAAGGTGTATCCATGCCAGCAAACTGAGTCTCACATCTCTGAGACAGCACCAATGAAAGAGAAAGCTTCCTGCTGGTAGTAATTGCTAAACACGCAGAGACTCACAGGCCCCTCACTTCCCTCTAGGCGTCACTTCTCTCCAGGCCCTCCCATCTCTGTCCTAGTAGGGAGGGATCTATGCCACCGTCACCTTCCTGCCTCTTCTCTCTCGCATGGGGGCCAAAATAATATTCTTAAAACACAGGTTGTGTCACGTGACAAGTTTTCACAGTAATCTAAAACACTCTCATCACCTAGAATAAGGAACAAGGCTTTCATGGCCTATCTCACTTCAAGCATGGATACCCTCCACCATCCCATAAAACTCCTACACTTCTACATTCTTCACTTTCCCAAAGCAGTAGCTCAGCTTCAATTCAGATGAAATCTTTCTCTGAATAGTCATATCTATTTTCTTCTGGGCTTTGTATTGAGTTCCTCACTTTTAAGTTGCAAAGGCCCCAAGGGCAGAAACCATGTCTTGTTTATTTTTGTATCTTGCAGAGCATTAATGAAGTGGATAATCAAGCAAATTTTTATGTTTACTGAATGAATGACTAATAAGCAAAAGAGTTTCTTGCAGTTAAACATAAGGAAGATTTAGGCATGACTGCCTTTTTCTCATAGGAAAAATTTCTGATCTCAAAGTTTAATCTCAATAAGGAAGATTCGAGTCAGGTTGTGGAGAAATATGAAGCTGTAAACACTGAGGCAAGGAGTCACATCAAAAAGAATAGATACATATATATGTATACTCAATCACTTTGCTGTACTCCTGAAACTATCACAACATTGTTAATCAACTATATTCCAATATAAAATAAAAAGTTTAAAAAAATTCACATCATACCCGTGGACCACGTTCATAATTCCAAATGTGCTTTTGTACTATGCTGGTTCTTGGTGTCTTGTCCAAATCTAATTTTATAAATTCAGCAGGCTAGGCTTGTAAAGATATTTTTTAAAGAAAAACAGGATATGAAGAAAAGATGAATGTCTTGGGTAGTAAAATCATTAAAAGTTATTGCTGGTAAATGCTTTTCAAAATGGTATTTTCTCTTCCAGCCTTTCAGAGTCTTCTGGAAGCAGAGCATCCTCAGTGTTTCATGTTACAGTTGAAGAAACAGGTGCAGAGAGATTAGTTCACCCAAGTCCATAGGGTAGTAAATGATGGAGAAACAATACGAATGCAGGATTTTGACACTGGGCTCAAGTTATGATGCCTTGACTAAGCTACTCTTTCAGTTGCCTCCTCTGTGAAATAACACATTCATCTGTTTACTTTGTTCCTCACAGAAATCATCTAAGAAGAAAGTTTAAGACCTTTCCCCAAATTTATGGCCTGTGCAAGGGCTTGTAACTCCAGAATGTATTCTTGGGATTTTGAGATATAACTTTCATATATGAGATCTGACTTTCCCAAGATATATTTAAACTTAGGCTAAATTATTTTTTAAATTGAAATAACAACAACTTAATTTTGCAAAACTCGATATATTTATTTAATCTCCATCAAATGAATTGCATATTTATGGATTTTTTTTTTAAGTCACTGGTATGGAGTGGAGTAAGGGAAGCCAGGAATTAGGCCTGAATAAGGATATTCTCCAGAGACAGTTGTCAGTGGAGCTGGAATAAGAACCTAAGACTGAAAAAACCAAAAGGTGTTAGTTTCAAAGAGCAGTGTTGCCAACTCTATTTATTTACTAAGTGTATTGTTTTTCTGTTTCCCAATCCATTGGCATTTGATTTTATCTCCATTTAATCCTTCCTAATATTTTTTTCAAGTTTGTTTTATTATTGTCTATCTAACTTATTATCTTTTATACTTGGTTACTTTCTTTTTTGATTTGTAATGCAAGCATTAAGAAATAGTCCGCCTTTGAGTGTAGTTTTGGCTCTAAATCATGAATAAATTACTATCACTATTGTCAGATATGAATAATGATATATCTCTAAGATGTAATATTATACAACATTTAAACCACTTCTAAGTGCTTTTTATCACAAGCAAAAAAAGTTCTAAACTATTTTATACAGTATTATTCCAATTTTTAATGTATTTTTATGTGTAAAATGTACTTCAATGATACTCAGTGTTGCTTATCTTTAAATGATGGTTTTATAGTTGAATTTTGTTGTCTTCCTTGTGCCTTTATACCTTTCAGTTTTTAAAAAATATGATTAACAGTTATAATCACTTAAGAAAATTTTTCTATTCAATTTTCTGTCATTTTTCTAAATGATGATTAAGACAATAATTAACATGTATAGAAAATGCTTACAATAATTTAAAAAACACTATTAAATGTGTGTTATAATCTTGACCCTGGAAAATTCAATTCCACAGACAAAAAGATTAGAAGTAAATAAACACAAATATAAACTATTGTGTTCCTTTAATTGGGGAGTTGTGGATTAATTTTCTTTTCTTCAGTATTTTTCCAACTTTTTGCAATGAGATAAAATGGATTCCATAAGAAGATAACAAGAAGTAGATGTTATGCATAATAAAGGCTTACCCCACAAGGATTCTTTTTTTTTTTTGTACATTTCTGCATGACCACCAGGCTGCTGTTCAAAGAGAATTCCAACTACTCTCCTTGCCTCTTTTCTTGTCTGTCTCCCATTTTATTCTCCACACTGCCTATAGGTTCTTTAAAATCACTTTCTAATCACAGGGATCCCTTCATCGGAACCCTTCAAAGATTCTTTCACTGCCTATGAGATGGAGTTTGAAATTTGGGGCATCAGAAACCAAGCTTTCCATTTCTATCCCAAGAGTGTGTGTCTATGCTTATATTCACTTTTTTTTTTCTAAACAAATTCTACATTCAGGTCAAACTGAACACCAAATTCAGCTCTCCACTTGTAAATACTTGAGTCCTTGAAAGAATAATACCATTTTTTTGAATAACACCCTTCCCCAGTTGTCATGTGTCAAAATGTAATCAAAATTTCACAGATCCTTCCTGATCGCCTCAACTGGAATAAGCAACTTCTTATGTATTGTAATGGCCCTTACATCATACTGCCTTCAGCTGTGGTCATTCCTGTTATAGGTACATATTAAGTATCTATGTACATGATTTTGAATAGAATTCAGTACCTGTGTATTTCTCTATTAGTACTCTTTGAAGTCCTGTGTCTTACCCAGCTCTCCAGGCTCACTACTACCATTCCATGGCAAAAGCTTCCTTAGAGTAGGTGCTTAGCAAGAGAGGATTGAAGGAACTTATTAAGTAACCCTTTTCTTTCCTAAGTCATGCTGATGTGATATACCAGAAATCCGATTATTAATTTTGTTTTCTATTTCTGTTTACAGACCAGCAAATGGTTAAAAACTTGAGCATTCAAACATCAGAAGTAGGTAATAACGCTTTCCCTGCTTTAGGGCTATGAGATGTTGAGTCCATCTCAAAAAGAAAGTGATAGAAAAGTCTCTAATTCAGAAGTATGGGTGATTACATAAGTGAAAGTTGTGTGTTTGGGGGAAGTGTGTATCTATCCAGTGAGGCACCCTGAACAAGTCAGCATTATAAGGACAGAAGAAAGAGCCAGGTGATAGAGACAGAGTGAATAAGCAGTAGGGGAAACTCTGGTAAGTCAGAAGTCCAGTCCTCAGCAACCATCCAAAAGAAGCACTATTGTCCATGCCTGCCTTTCACATGCTCCCAAGGTGTGATGTGTAGGAGAGTTAGTAGCATTTATAGGGCCAGTAACAACATGGTCCCTTCACATTTATTTTCCCCTTTCTTGCATATTAATAATGAGAGGCATGTAGCTATCTCTAAAGATGAGTGCAATAGTTTCAAGACTTAATAAGCCTCCCCAGTTGAATTAAAGGGGGTCTGTTCTTGGATTAAGATATGCCTTACAAAATCTTGACATCTTGGGGATGGGAACAAGAAATAAATTACAAGGACATTTGATTCAAAACATCAGACACAGAAATGGAAAGGGATGACCAAGAAGCACACTGCCTCGGTCATGCTCATCCTGACCTGTCTCATAGGCACTGTCTGACGCTGCAAACAGAAACTCTAAAGATTTCTCCAAAACTCTCAGGCACACTGTGACACTTCCTCAGAGCCTGTGTCAAAGAAATACTAAGGAGGGAATTGTCCCTACTTTTGCATAGAAGCCAAAATGCATTTAGTACCAGAGGACTCCAGACCCCTTGGGCCCCTTGAAACTTGTAGTGTACAGGTGCCAGCAAAGGTACAGATGGATCCCAGGGAAACCCAGTAGTAGGTCTCCAAACACCATGAAAAAGAACAAGTCGGCAGCTTCACATATAGTAACACCTTCAATGATTCCAGAGCAGGAGAAAACAAGAAGTGATAGGTGTGATGTAATGAAGGCAAGCCAAATTCAGAAACACAAATGAGAGCTAGTCCTTGAGGGTTCCTAGACGTAATGGGGAAGAACTTTCAAAGAGTTTAGGCCCTATATATTAGAAGATAGCAAGAGTCAACGGGTGGTATTATTAGGCAGCTGTGAAAAGTGAAGGATTTGGAGCCAAACAACCTGTCTTTGAAGACCACTGTCTATCCATTCGATAGCAAACAAGATCCTTAACCTCACTAAGCTGTGGTTTCCTCCTCTGTAAAGTACGGAAAGGGGACCCATGGATGGCTCTCTAATCTCTGTATTCACTGATTTGCCTTGACTTTCGGTGGGAGCACCTCTACTACTTCTCTTACATCACAGTCCTTTGTCTGACCTCATTGGAATTTTCCTAGGGGCAGGGATTGTTCATGTAATTGATCAGAACTTAAGAGGATCATTGGGAAGAAGGCAATGTCTTAAAGTCAGATTTCATGACCCTTCTTTTCCACTCTTGGCATCGGTTTAGGAAGCTGACCACACTCTGTACTTTGTTCTAGGCTTTCTTCACGCCGAAGGCTGAATGAGTAGACACTAGGTCTGCTGCTTCTAAGCCTCAGGCCTCAGCTGTTTTCTCCAGTTCTGTTTCATAAGAGTTTTCCTTTGTGTGTTTTCCCAGACATTATTAATATCAGCAGTTTCTTTCCTATTTGGCTGATTCTTTGGTGAATATGCTCTTTGGCTGGGAACCCTGGAGAGGAGGAGGGATGAATGGTAGGATTTGGGCACGAAAACAACCGCACCCTACACCACACCCAGAATGCATCATTGTGCCTTTTTCATAGGATTTTGGGAGGATTAAAAAAGAAAAATGCGTGTAAAGTGCTAAGCACAGTCCCTGGCATATAGTACCCACTCAGTAAATGTTAATTATTGTTAATAATACACACGGGTTCCAAATATTTGCCATTGGCTATCTGTACCTGATCAGACAGCTTTCAAGTTTTGAGAAAAGTGCTCTGGGTCTGGACACCTGAATGTTTGATTGGCGGAAAATGGAATAAAATAGGTATTTTAAGCTTACTGTGAATTTTCTTACTGTGGTTCAAGAAAGAAGCAAGAGTTCTTCTTTGAGGTACACTACTCTCTCTTCTGAGAAAGTTTTCGTTGTACACGTAAGTACCTACTTTTTGGTCTTTGGGAAGCCAATGCTGGTGAAGGATTACAAATGCAAATTCCTCAGACCTGCCTTGACAGATTTTGCCTAACGCATCATGGAAGTTGGGGGGTGAGATGCTCTTCTTGAAGATTTTTCCTTTCTTTATTAAAAGTTCATTTTAGATTTCCTCTTGCAGGACTAAAGACGAGAATTGGGCCAAGGTACAGATACTCAGGGAAAGGATCTGGCAGAGACCTTCGCAGTGTTGTGGAAAGCCAGCCGGGAGCTGAGGACAAACACAGGAGCCATAAACTCCTTCTGATATGATTTGGCAGGCAGACTCCAGGAAGCATTGCTGTCTAATAGCCAATATCCAGTTTTCTCATTCTGGCTTTGCAATTCCCTTTTGCTATCTGCATGTCTTTGGTAAATATTTTGCACTTCATGCTCAATGCTTGGGGAATGGCAGAAGAACATGTCCATGGCTAGGGGAATTAGCAAGGGCGGAGGATGAGTAGCCCAAAAAAGTGGCTGTGAGACTGCAGAAGGCAAACCAAAGAGCTGGCTTTAGCCACAGTCTGGATGACTAGAACATGTAAATATTTCTGAGGAATTCTCAGAGGTACTCCTGGAGGGGGCGACTTCTCCAGCAATGTAGATTAGAGTATTTCTTATTATCTTCAGATATGATCAAACAGGATGATTTGAAAGGAGAGAGAACTTGAGCATTACAGTAGAAACCCAGAACTGAGCAGCACAGACGAGCCTTTGGAGAAGTGGTCCTGTTCCTGCATCTTATTCTTTCTGACCTTAAATATGTCCTCTTCACTCTAAGCTTCAGTATCCTCCTCGGTAAAATGAGGGTCAAGGTACATTACCTTTTAGACACCTTTTGACTCTGAATACCATTGACTGCATTATTTTATATTCAATCAAACATATTTGTTTACCATATTCAGGTGCCAGAAAATAAAAAGATGAATAAGATATGGTCCCTGAACTCAAGGATCTCATATGTAAGGTGGAGAGAGGATGCATAAGTAGGTGATTTAAATACAGTGTAAATGTGTGCACAGGGTGCTATGAGGACATAAGGAGGGGAGAGATGCAATCCCAGATTGAGGACGTTAGATACAGCTTCCTAGATATGACGGTCAAGCCGATTTTGAAGCTACCTCACGTGGTCTGTTTGGCTCATGTGCTCCCTTTCTTCAATTCAATTTACTGGAATATGGTGAGTACAGGAGGGAATCCTTCTTGCTGGTAGGCTTTCTGGCACAAGTACAAATTAGGAAAGAACAGATTGCTAGCAGTAGGAGCCATAGAGAGATATCTGTGGACTCGAGAGCCGGCACAGGGTAAGGCAATGGGCAGGTTTCTCAGTAGACTCAAGTTCTAATTTTGACAGCCACCTACTTTGCTGTGTAACCTTGGGCAATTCAGGAGATCACTCTGAACCTCACTTTATTCTGCAGTGAAAAGGAGATAACTTGGATCGCCTCCCCCAAAGGGCTGTCATGAGGAGCAAATGAAGTACCAGATATGAAGGTGCTTTCTAAAATATAAGGGAGCTTCCTCATGGGTGAGAAAGAGACTTTGAAAAGTCTGGCCCTCCTTTAAAGGCATAAGGAGAGTGGCTGGGGCAGAGGAGGAACTTTGGCAGAGAAGCAGGCAGTGTTTAACTGGAATGAGAGTTTCTATCAATTTCCTGAACAAGTGGTTCATTGCAGTCCTAGGGCAAGCATCGGGGAGACTGAGATTTTTCCCCAAGCATTTCCATAGACCTATATGCCATCCACATGTATGTGGAAAACAGGGACAGCAGGGGATGAAAAACAAGAAGGAAGGACAGTGTCGGCAAAGGTCAGGGTGTCACGCATCAGTCACCGTTAACAGCTGCCAGGGCTCAGAGTGCTCCGGAGCATGGTGAGGACAGCGGCTGGACTGGTTTCAGCCACATTCTCCAGGCTTTGCATCACACACCAAGCATGGTGGTCTTTGCTCATCTAAGCTCTTTCTCCTACTCAGCCTCCCCGAACGTGTGCTTTCCAGGTTGCTGTATCTGCTTTCCTCCCAGAAAGGATTACTCATCTGTACTCTCACGGCCATGCCGTCAACACCAGGGACAGCCCCTGGCTCTCTGTTGGGCCAGAGACTCTCCAGACCCGCAGGTTATGAAACACAGAAGCTCCCCAGGCAGATTCCCTGGAAAGCGGACAGGGCTTATGTGGCATGTCCCTCACACCCCCAGTGTACCTAACACTTTACATCTTGTTTGTATATATTTAGAGAAGCAGAAAAACATGCTAGAAAGGGTGTTGGACTTTGAGCCACTCACCTCAGTTCACCTTGAGGGAAGGGAGAGTAATCTACCTTGGAACTATTAGTTGCTGGGTGGTATGTTAGATGTGATCCCAGATTTCAAAAACTTACCCTCAGAGCCATGCTTTGGGGTAGATATTTTAAGCACTGCATTTCAGATCCAGGAATTGAGGCAGAAAGAGGGTAGATAGCTTGCCCCTAGGGTCACCCAGTGATTGTGTTGGAACTAGAAATTTAACCCAAATCAGGGCCACTGTAAAGTCCATGCCCTTGGCCTCACCCTCATCTAGCAAAGGAGAGTTGTGGTGATGTCTGGGGTCCCTTTGGTTTCCACAGTTCTATAATCCTACTTAGTCATATGCTCTGGGAGTAAATTATTTCATTTTTTTTAAACGGCAAAAACTATTTATATCTTACTATTCAGTGTGTTCTCTCTTCCTGGCACATATTAGGGGTTTAAAAAGTATTAGCTGAATTGAATTAAAACTGAATTTTCAAAGCCTCATTTTCTTCGTCTCTAAAATGATGATAATGGTCTCTGCATCACCAGTTCCAAGAAGCTCAAATAAAATCCTATGTTTGGAAGCACTTTTGGGAACTATAGTAGTGGCGTACTGTATGGAATATATTATTGCGCTGGCATATAGAACATGCATGTCGGCAGGTAAGTATATGTGTCATAACTGTGCTCTATGACTATAACAAAGTGAACACTCAGCATCCAGAATAAGAAACAGAATACTGCTAGAATTTCAGACCTCTCATTGTGCTTCCTTCTAGTGACTTTCTCCTTACCCCAAGGATAACCACCATCCTGACAGTAGGGATAAATATTCTCTGCTTTGTCCTCTACTTAAATTAAATAATGCATATGGGCTTCCCTGGTGGCACAGTGATTGAGAGTCTGCCTGCCGATGCAGCGGACACGGGTTCGTGCCCCGGTCCGGGAAGATCCCACATGCCGCGGAGCGGCTGGGCCCGTGAGCCATGGCCGCTGAGCCTGCGCGTCCAGAGCCTGTGCTCTGCAACGGGAGAGGCCACAATAGTGAGAGGCCCGCGTACCACAAAAAATATATATATATAAAATGCATATGCCCTCTGTGTCTGGCTTCTTTCACTTAACATCTTGGTTGTGAGATTCATCCATATTTTTGGTTGTAATTTTAGACTATTCTTTCTCATTGATGTAAATAATATTCCATTGTGGGACTACGCCACAATTTATTTATCTAGTCTACTGCTGAGAGGTATTTTCAGTTTTCAGCAATTGACAATTACAAATAGTGCACCTGTGAACATTCTACTATGTGTCATAGACATATAGGTGGATTTCAATTGAGTATATCCCTGAAGTATATGTGTATGTTTAACTTTTTTTTTTTTTTTTTTTTTTTTTTTTTTTTTTTTTGCTGTATGTGGGCCTCTCCCGCTGTGGAGCACAGGCTCCAGACACACAGGCTCAGTGGCCATGGCTCACGGGCACAGCCACTCCGCGGCATGTGGGATCTTCCCAGATCGGGACACGAACCCGCGTCCCCTGCATCGGCAGGTGGACTCTCAACCACTGTGCCACCAGGGAAGCCCTATATGTTTAACTTTAATAGATACCTTGCCCAGAAATTAAGTATCATATGTAGGAGATCATATGTAACCACAGATGAGGCTAGACTCTTGATGGGTCAGGATGGAGGACTTCAGGCATATTAGTTCCTTATGGGAGTCCTCCAACTAAACAAGAACAATGTAAAGAAACACGTTTGGGCCTTTTTCACAATTTGGGTTCCCCAGGAAGTAGCATATGAGATGGAGTTTTTTTGTTGTTGTTGTGTTTTGTTTTCTTTTTTAAAATAGAGATTTCTTTTCTTTCATAGATTTATAGTAGAAAGCTAACTGGGGAGTGCTTTGGAGAGGAACACCTGTAGGGGAGCAAAGAAGCAGGATTGGGCAGAAGGGAAGTTGAATTGCAATCTAGTCCCATCAAAGGCCTCAGTCAGACTTACAGAAAGATTTGGAGTTGGGTTGACCCTTCAGATGTGTCCCAGTTAGAGTGAGGGGCTAGACATTTATACCTCCACTTCGAGCACTCTTTCAATGAGGGCTCCTTCTAGGAAGGAGAAGTGAGGACCTTGCGTGAGGCAGCTCTCTTTAGCCAATGGACAGTTCCAGGAAAGGGTCTGAGCTGACAGCACTCAGCAACTAACACTCTCAGCACTCTAAATACTCTGTGGGAAAGAGTATTTAGGTTCTGAAGGGTGGCAGGAGGGTACCGTGTGGTACATCACGTGATATGTGGCCACCGTTAACTTTGATATATGAAGAAATGAATCTTCCAAAGTAATCTTCACCAATGGTTCTATTACCCGAGATTTCTGAAACTCAATTAGAAATGCATGTTGATGTTATGCCAGGTCCCTTGAACCCTCATCCTTGACACTAAAGAAACAATTAAAATATTGAGTAAAAGAAATAACAAAAATAGAAACTCCCAGAACTATATGCGTAGTGAATTCCTTTGAAAATAATCTTCTTTCCTGATGCCTTTGTTGTAGTAGCCCAAGTTTTCAGAAAAACCAGGAGGCACACATACCAGGATTGATTTTGAAATGGTATGAATCCCTTCAACCAAACAAAGCAAAAAATCCAAAACTTAAAATAAGGTAAAAACTCCTTTTAAAGAAACGTATCACATATAGGTTTGATAGTTTATTTCAGCTCTTGCTTGTTTTAATTGCCTTTAGTCATCTCTCAAATCTGAGAATTAATTTATATTCAGCTACTTTGTTGAGGGTTGTTTCTTCTCTCCTGTTTTTGATAGGAACACTGATGTTGTGATTTCTCAGAAACTTAGATCTAAAAGGAATCGAAGATGTTATCAGGTTCCATCCCACATTGTGCAAATGAGGAAATTGTAACCTACATGATGCGAGTGGCTTGTGATTTCTAGTCCCAGTGCTGGGAGCAGAACTTGGGCTACCCATTCTTCCTAGCCCTCTAAATGCTTTCATGTTAAGCTGTCTACATGATACTGGAATTTTATAAACATATATTGACTGTTTCTTCTGAATCGGTGATAGGTATAGAAAGAAGTTTATTGTAGAAATGAAAATGTAAGAGACTGTATTGGGGAAAATATTTTTCCAATATACTAATGTGCTTTTCTCTTCTGTATGGTTCTTATTCATTGATTCATTCATTCTTTTAATACACTGATCCTTTTACCTATGATGCTGGAGGCATTCATTTGCCTCATAGAGCTACTAGAAGAGGAAGACAAGGAAAGTGTTGTTTGTTTGTTTGTTTTTCCCCTGCTTCTGACTTCTAAAATAGAATAGTTTAAACCAACTTTATTGAGGTACATTCTGATGACAAGAAAATACATGCATTTCACTATATAGTTCAGTGGGTTTTGACAGAGGCATATGTTCATATAGCCACCAGCATCTTTAAGAGATAGAATATTTTCAACATAACAGAAAGTTCCCTTGTGCCAAGTCCACAACCTAGCATCAAGCAACTACTGATTTTCTTTCTGTCACTATAAGTTTGTCTTTTATAGAATTTCATATAAATGGAATTATAAAGTGCAGAGTCTTATATTTGACATATTTTCCTTAGAATAATGTTTTGAGATTCATGCCCACTGTTGAGTGTACTAACATTTTGTGAGAATTCCAGTTATTCCATAACCTCACCAACACATTAGACTGTCAGTCTTTTTAACTAGAATTTGTTCTTTTATCTAAGTTGTTAAATTGATTGCCCTAAAGTTGCTCATAATATTGCCTTATTATACTTTTATTATCCTTAGTACTGTACCCTATTTCATCTTGATAATTGTAAGCTGTGTCTTTTCCTTCTTTTGATCTGTAGTACTACAGATTGATCAATTTTATCGATCTTTTTGAAGAGACGCTTATGTTTTCATTGATTTTTTTTCTGTTGTTTGTTTTCAGCACTTTCCACTCTCTATTATTGTCTTCTGCCTACTTAGTTTTGGTTTCTTTTTTTTCCCCATTTCTTATGGAAATGTATGCATTGCCTTTAGACATCTCACATAATTTAAGCATTTTAAGTTAGACATTTCCTTTTATGTGCTGCTTTAGTTAAATCCCACACACATATTGTTGTATCATGTTTTCACTTTCATGCAGTTTAAAATGTTTTCTATTTTCCTTGTGATTTCTTTTTGATCAATGGCTTATTTGGAAGTGAGTCACTTAATTTCTAAACATTTGGGAAAATTCAATGTATCCTTTTCCTTATTGCATTCTTATTTATTTCTATTGCAACAAAAGAAAATACTTTGTATGTTTCAGTCCTTTTATATTTATTTATTGAGACTTAATTTATGGCCCAACATATCATGATGTATGTTCCATGTGCACTGGGGGAAAAATGTATTTTGCTGTTGTTGGGGAAAGTATTTAATAATATCAATTAGGTCAAATTGATTGATAATACTGTTGTTCAGTTCTTCTATATTCTTATTTATTTACTTTCAGTTAGTCATTGAAATAGGAACATTGAAATCATCTATAAGTTGGACTTAGAGAAAATGACTTTATATACTCATTACTACCAGTAGTTTTTGCTTTTTTGTGTTACTTCTATTAGTTTTTGCTTCTTGTATTTTGAAGCTCTGTTATTGGATAAATATACATTAAGATTTTTATGTCTTCTAGATACATTTGACTTTTTATCTTTATAAAATATACCACTTTATCCCAGGGAATATTTTTTTTCCTGAAATCTAATTTGTTGGAAGTTAATACGACCACTTCAAATGTTTTATGATTCATGTTTACATGGTATACCTTCTCTTCAGCCTTTTACTTTATAAATATTTTTTGGAGTAATTTTTAGATAAAATGTAGTTGTTAAAATAGTACAAAATATTCCTATACACCCTTCACCTCGATCTCCCTAATGTTAACATCTTATATAACCATGGTAATTTTGTTAAAATTTAAAAACTAGCATTGCTATATTATTATTAATTAAACTCCATGTTTTATTCAAATTTCACCAGTTTTTCCAGGATCTAACCCAAGATATTATATAGCATTTATCTATCATTTCTCCTTTGTCTCTTCTGGTGTTTGAAAATCCCTCACCCTTCTTTGTTCTTCAAGACCTTGGTAGATTTGAATAGTACTGGTCAGGTATTTTGTAGAATGTCCCTCAATATGGGTTTGTCTTATGGCTTTTTTATGATTATGATATAATTTTACATGATTGCAGGGGTTTTGGATTTTGGAGAAAAGTATCACAGAGGTGAATTGTGCTTCTCATCACTTTCTTGCAGGAAGTAAGTGATAGCAACATGACTTACCACTGGTGATGTTAACCTTGATCACATCATTAAGTTAGAGCTCACCAAGTATTCTCCTGTAAAGTTACTATAATTTTCCTTTCCATACTTTATTATTGGGAAACAAATTTCTAAGTCCAGCCCACACCCAAGAGCAGGGGGATGTAACCTGCAGTTTCTGTAAGGGGGTGTAGCTATGTATTCTTACATGTAATTCTTTTTTTTTTTTTTTTTGCAGTATGCGGGCCTCTCACTGTTGGGGCCTCTCCCGTTGTGGAGCACAGGCTCCGGACATGCAGGCTCAGCAGCCATGGCTCACGGGCCCAGCCGCTCCATGGCATGTGGAATCTTCCCGGACCGGGGCACGAACCCGTGTGCCCTGCATCGGCAGGCGGACTCTCAACCACTGCACCACTAGGGAAGCCCACTTACATGTAATTCTTATGTAAGGAAGATTGTTCCATCTCTCCCGTTTATTTATCTATTTAATCATTTATACATATCAGTATGGCCTTAGCCTATTTATTTTATACTTTCATTTGTAATCCAATACTGCATTATTTGTTTTGTTACTCAAATGATTCCAGCTTTGTTCATTGGGAACACATTCAGATTGACTTCTCTGTTCCTTTGACATGCCCCATCCTTTCGGGTTTTTTGAGCACTTCCTTATTTCCTGGCACTGCAAGATGTTCCAGGTTAATTTTATGTTTTCTTGTGTTTGGCCTAGAATTAGTGATTTGCCTTGGAACTTTGGTTCCTGTATCTATGTAGATTCATGTTTCTGACCTGCATCATTTTCCCCTTGCCTAAAGAATTTCTTTTGACATTCCTTGCAGGGAACATCTGCTGGCAATGAATTGCCTCTATTTTTGTTTGTCTGAAAAATCTTTATTTCTTCCTCACATTTGAAGCGTAATTTCTCCAGATACAGAATTCTAGGTTAGTTGTTTTGTTTTGCTTTTCCTTTCAACACTAAAAATATCATGCTATTTTCTTCTAGTTTGCTTGGTTTCTGATGACAAGTCTGCTGTAATTCTTACCCTTTTTCCTCTATAGATGAAGTTTTTATGTTTTGGGGGGTATTTTTTGCTCTGCTTTCTTTCAAGATTTTATTTTTTTTCTTTGGTTTTCTGAGTTTGAATATGATATATTTAGAGGTATGTGTGAACATAAGTTGTTTGTCTGTTTATTATTCATCCTGTTTGGCATTCTCTGAAGTTCTTGCATCTGTGTTTTGGTGTACCTGTCATTAATTTTGGTAAATTCTCAGTCATTATTACTTCACTTTTTTTTTTTTCTTTTCTTTTCTCTGTTTCTTTTCCTCTTGGTATTCAAGATAGTGTCCCACAGTTCTTGGTTGTTCTGCTATTTTCTTTCTTTCTTCCTTTCTTCTTTCTTTCTTCCTTTCTTTTATTCTTTCTTTCTTTCTCCCTTCCTTCCTTCCCTCCTTCCTCCCTTTCTTTTCTTTCTTTTTCTCTTTCCTTCTTTCTTTCATCTTTTGTATTCCTGTTTACCTTTGAATTTCATTTTGGAAAGTTTCTGTTTGTCTATCTTGAAGCTCACTTATCCCTGAGCAAGGTCAAGTTTATTGATGAGCCATCCAAAGGCATTCTTCATTTCTGGTTACAGGATTTTTTATTTCTAGAAATTCCTTTTGATCTTTAGTGTGTTCATCTCTCTGCTTACGTTACTGATTTGTCCTGGCATTTTGTTTACTTTTCCCTTAGAGCCCTCAACATATTAACCATGGTTGTTTTATTTTCCTTACATAGTAAATTCAATATTTGCATTCTGAGGATGGCTCTGAGGAAGATTTTTCTCTTCAGGCTGTGTTTTCATCTTAGCTTTTGGCATGCTCTAGAAGCTGGATATGTTTATTGAGTAATAGACACTGAGATAAATAGGCCTTTAGTGTGAGGATTTATATTAATCTGGCTAGGAGATGGGCTATGTTTAATGTTTGCTGTAACTGTACGTGCCAGAAGATTTAAATTCCTTTAGTGTCCTTGTTTTTGTCTCTTCTCTTGACTTTGGGCTTCCTTAAGTATTCCTATTAAGAGGGAGTCTGTGTCTTGCAGCTTTTTAAGCTGTAATCCACTGTAATTTTACTGGAGCCCTACTGGTGTGGTGATAAAATGTGTGAGAGGGAGACTGTTCTTTAATCCTCTGATTAAAATCTCAGTCTTTTAGTGGGCCTCTGTCTTGGGACGGTGACCTTCACAAATGTTTCTCCAGCAGAACAGCTTTTATCCCCTCTGTCCCCTACTGCCTTTCCTGGCTACAGGATTTCCAATCTATTCTTTGAAAGCCATTACTCCTGTTGAGCATGTTTTATTATTTTTTTCCTTAGGTGAGGCAGAAGGCTGGAAGGGCCTGCAGTGGGAGGAATTCTCTCACCTCAGTTGTGATAAGGCTCTAGAAAAATCCTTTCTCTTGACTAATAGACCTTTGTCTTGAAGGTTCTGGGTATATTTCATAGTGATTACTGTTATGGGTTGAATTTTGTTCCCCTAAAAAGATATATTGAATTCCTAACCTCCATTATCTGTAAATATGGTCTTATTTGGAAAAACAGGGTCTTTGAAGATTTAATCAAGTCAGATGAAATCATTAGGGTGGGTCTTAATTTACTATGATTGGTATCCTCATACAGAGAGAATACCATGTAATGACAGAGGCAGAGATTGGAGCAATGCAGCCACAAGCCAAGGAATACCAAGGCTCAATGAGCACCACTAGAAGCTAAGACAAGGCAAGGAAGGATTCTCCCCTATAGGTTTCAGAGTGAGCATGGCCCTACTGACCCCTTTTGTTTCAGACTTCTAGGCACCAGAACTATGAAAGAATAAATTTCTGTTGTTTTAAGCCATACTTATTTGCTTACTTTGTTATAGCAGTTCAAGGAGCAGCACAAACCATCTGACTTCACTGACCATATCAGCAAAAATATGGAAGATACCACATTCAGTTGTATCACTCTTATAGTCATGAAACTTCTTACGCTACTTTTCCCTAGTCATATATCCATGTCATTTTGAAGAGAAACCAGGGTGGGAGTGGCAGACCAGAAATCTGAAGAACTCAGCATGGTCTTTAGTCCTACAGTAAGAGACTGAGTTATCTAGAAAGAATGCTTAAATTATTAAGTCTGTCTAAAATTATATGATTGGAATTGAAATAATATTTTATTTTAAAAATAGTTAATATAAATAAATATAGTAAGAGTACTATAATTAGTGATATGACAATGTGATAAGAGTTTTGGTAACAGTGAAAAATAAATGCTGGGGAAACACAGGAGAAATAAATATTAATCCTAGCCAGTACACTTGGAAAAACTCCATGAAGTGGATAGTGCCTAAAATGGGCCTTAAAAAATTAAGAATGGTTTCAAGTAAAGAAAAAGAGAGTGAGGCATTTTAAGTAAGTAAAAAAACCACAAGTAAAGTCAGAAAATATTAATATGTTTCAGGAATAGCAAATAATCCAATATGTTTAAAGCTCAGGGTGTTGGAAAATGAATCTATTAAAATATATCAGAGTTAGGTAGAATAGTCTTAAATGCCATACTAAGAATTAATAACTTTCTTATTATTAATAATTTAAAAATTATTGTTCTTAGCACTTATCACAATACCTCCATCAATTATATATTATTACCTTTATTTTAATACTGAGAAAATTGAGATGAAAAGAAATTAATTTTTGCAAGGTTATTCAGTTAGTAAATGATGGAGTTGGAAGCCAAATCCAAGTCTGTCTATTCTCAAACACTGTGCACACAGCATCTCTAAATATTATCTTTTGTTAGTGAGAGAGAATCATGCAAATAACTCTTTAGGATGATTAGTCCTGAAAATGTGTCAAAAGGGTGTTGCATATGTGGAAAATAAGGACTATGAGCTCCACAAGGGAAGAAACAATGAAGGTTTTGCTTACCACTGACTTCTAGGTGCAGTGTGTGGTATATAACAACTTTCAATAAATATATATTAAAAGAATAAGGAAAGGAAATAAATAAGGAGAAGAAGGGAAAGTAGGAGCTATCTGTAGCTATATATGTGTTGTCCAGTAGGACATATTGATATAGGTCTTTTGATGAATCTTGGGAAGCAAAGTTCACCAAAATCTAAAATCCTAGTTTTCATTACCAAATAACATGCAAGATTTCTTACTTTACTCTAGCCCAGTAGAGATTTCTCTGATATGTACCCCTCTGATATGTAAAATGATCAGAAAGGGAGTAAGTATGAAATATGGGGGCAAGGGATAATGGAGGTGGCTAGCTCATATCTGAGTTACATACATTTTTCTTGCTTACTAATAGAATCCCTATATCATTAAGACCAATAATATACCCAGACAAAAAAACAAGTTTTCCAATTTCCTTAAGAGCTACAGTGGCTATGTCAATAAGTTTTAGCCAATGAGATATAAGTCAAAGTTGTCAAGAAAGATTTCTTGAACGTTTCCATAAAGGGGGAAGGAGAGACATCTAGAAGAACACTCTATTTTTTTCTTTCCTTATTTCAGCCTGCAACATGGATGGAAGGTGGGAACTCTCCTGAGCTTATTGAGACATGAGACTGCCTTGAGGATAGAAGTCATGCCAATAGAATCTGGATTCCTAATGATGGAGGAGATACCACTGTTACTTTGCGGTGGCTATTGTTTATAGTTGAATCTACTTCTAATTGATTTAACATAAAACTCAGAGATGGATTGGGAATCATATATAGGCCAGGGGTATCTGTTATAAAATATACTTGCCAATTTTTTAAATGTTTAATATTTTTAAGCTAAATATCTCTGCATCAAAGTAGATAAATCAAAGTGACCATGGCAAATGTTAAGTGTTTGAAACATTCCCTTTCTTAACCACATAGCTCAAAACCATATTTTTCAGCCTCCTTTGAAGTTAGTGTGGCCATACGATTGAGTCTGACCAATGGAAAGTGGGCAGAAGTGATGTGTACCACTTCCAGGATGGCCTATAAACTTCCAACAGATAATTCCATGCTCCCTCTTTTTTCCCTATTTTGGCTGAAATGAGAGGATTTTGAGACCACAGAGACTGGGAGAGGCACAAGATGGAAGAAGACTAGGTTCCTAAATGACTACTACATAGAAGACTACCCGCCTTGAATTTTTATATAAGGAGATATAACCTTCTATTCTGTTAATCCTTGAGATTTGGGGGTTGCTGTTGCAGTACTTTACCTATAAGGACTAATTCAGCCAAATTCAAGCAGTGGCATCAGAGTCAGAATAGTGTGTAACCATAATGGTATCAAGTGTAATAATGGAAAGTCTGAGTTCTAAAACCAATGAACAATATAACCTAGGGGAAATAGCTTAATCTTTCTTATCTTTAGCTTTATCATTGGCAAAAAGGGGAAATATCACCTATGCTAGAGGGTTATTGAAAAGACTAATAGAATTTTATGCAAACCTTAAGCAATTATGGAAAGATTGGCTACAGACAGTGCAGCAATCCAGGGAACCGTTAGGAAGTGGTGCCCAGAAAACCCTCTGCGGAGGCCAGTTGGCCAATTTAAACTACCCTGAAGTGACTTGCTTAAGGATTCATTTTGCTTAAATTCCTATTAAAAAAAAAAAGTGTTCTGGAAGAGAGCCTTTGTTTCTCTGGCTTTCCCTTGAAGAAATGGAGGGAATAATTTTAAATGATATTACATGATGAGGCTGTTCCAGGAAATGCTGTAGATTGCAAGCACCATGGCATCTTTTGGCGTATGCATGCTCAGATATTCTCACCACAGCTTTATATAGATGGGCACAGGCACTGATTTCCTGGTAACTATGGCAAAGCCAATTTTGTTTGCTAAATATTGGCAATGGCCAGGAAAATGAATGAGAACAGTCGCCAAATCCAGAGTACTGTCTCTTCTCTTTGGTGATACCAAGCTGCAAACCATGTAGCATTGCCCTCAGAATGTGAATTGTGACTGTGTTATCGTGATTTATAATAAAAAATATATATTTGGTTTACATCCCAGTTTCTGACACAGAGCTTCTAAAACCCTTAGGAGCAATCAAGTTGTCTTTTGTTATGTTAATGAGGCGAATTTTAGAAAGCGACTAAGGATGGGGGCTGGTTGCTAGGACAGCCAAATGTGTGATGAGAAGGTTGAAACTTCCCATCGTACCCCCTGACCTCCAAGGAGGGGAGAGGGACTGAAGATTGCGTTTAATCACCAGTAGTGTCACCTGCTGGTGTCTGAGAACTGCTTGGTGTTGTGTGGGAACACCCTCACCCCAACACACACACACACACACACACACACACACACACACACATATTGTAATTTGGTCCAGGTACCTAAAAAAGTGGCCAAGAGAGATACTTTAAGAAAGAATGTTGCTTGGAACAAAAGTTCTTGAGTAATGAAAGTGATAGAATAGTACATAATTTCCAGTTGTATAAAATAGCAAAAGGGACGTGTATTAGTCAAGGTTTTTCAGAGAAAGAGAACCAGAACAAAGAGGATATATATGTATATATAGAGATGTTGCAGGTTCAGTCCCAGATCACCTCAGTAAAGTGGGTCTCACAAATTTTTTGGTTTCCCAATGGGTATAAAAGTTATGTTTACACTATAGTTCAGTCTATTAAGTGTGCAACAGCATTATGTCTGAAGATATGTACACACCTTAATCAAAAGATACTTCATTGCTAAAAACTGCTAACCACCATCTGAGCCTTCAGCGAGTCACAGTAGTAACATCAACGATCACTGATCACAGATGACCATAACAAATATGATAATAATGAATAAGTTTGAAATAGTGTGAATTACCAAAATGTGACACAGTGACACAAAGTAAGCAAATGCTGTTGAAAAAAACGGCATCGATAGGGTTGCTTGATGCAGGGTTGTCATAAGCCTTCAACTTTTTAAATTGCAGTACCTGTAAAGTGCAATAAAACAAAGCACAGTAAAAGGAGGTGTGTATATACATATATATACATATATATATATATATATAGAGAGAGAGAGAGAGAGAGAGAGAGAGAGAGAAAGAGAGAGAGAGAAAGAGAGAGGGAGAGAGTTAGTTCAAGTCTGAAGGTCTGAGAACTAGGAGAGACAACGGTATAAGTCCTAGTCTGAGGGTAGGAGAAAACCCATGTCTCAGCTCAACCAGTCAAGCAGAAAAAGGGGCAACTTCTCCCTTTTACCACCTTTTGTTCTATCCAGGCTCTCAATGGATTGGATGACGCCTACTCACACTGGGCAGGGCAATCTGCTTTACTGATTCTACAGATTCAAATGCTGACGTCATTATAAATACCCTCATAGAAATACCCAGATGTAATGTTTAGCCAAATATCTGGGCGCCTGGTGAGCCAGTCAAGTTGACACACACAATCAACCATCTCAGGAGGTTTATGACGTCAGATGATAAAGACCTTTATTGTAGCATTAATTCACTACACGTGATCAAGGCTGACAAGTCCCAGGGCATTATGACCCTAAACTCTTTCTGGATATTTTATTCTGAATTCACATCTTCATACTAAGACGTGTTATGCTCCATCACAACACAAACTCAATATTCCAAAAAATGAATTCATCATGTTTTCTCTATTAATCAAGTTACACACAACAACAACAAAATCAACCCCAAATGGCCTGAGACAAGAAGGGAAATAATAGACTTATGTAACTGGAAAATCCAAGTAAAACATTAGAAGCAACTTGATTTATGGGTTAATATAATTAGACCTTGCTCTTGCTCTTTCTCTATTTCTCAGTTCTATATTGGTTACATTCTTAGGCAGATTCTATCCTTTTGGAAAAAAATGATAGGCAGCAACTCCACATCTATATACCACTTCTCAGTAATGCCAACCACAGAATAACACTTTTAAAAGTCCAATAATTAATATAATACACAATGCAATAAAAGTATAAATCAATATCAGAGACATCAAACTCCTCATCTATTAGTAAAGTAAAAAACACACTTCAAAATAAATTATGGATCTATTAGTAACTTCATACTTTTTGAAAGGGAATGATATACTTCTGCTTCTGGTTAAGATGAATATAGAAATTCAAAGCTCCCTAACAAATAAAACAAGCCATATAAGCTACAAAATCAGTTTCTGAGGGAATTCCCTGGTGTTCTAGTGGTTAGGACTCAACGCTTTCACTGCCAGGGCCCTGGTTGGAGAACTAAGATCCTGTAAGCTGCGCAGTGTGGCCAAATAAAAATAAATAAATAATAATAACAGAAAAAATAAATCAGTTTTTGAAAACTACCAGAAGCTTGAAGGTATAAAAATACTAAAATAAACTCAAATCTTTTCTAGGATAAAAGAGATCTGCCCCTATTTCCATGCCACTTAGAGTAGCTAGAGGTGGAGGATTCTTCCATGAATGAGAGTAAGCACCCTTTGTGCTTTTTATGATTTATTTATATATATGCTGTAAAACTACAATATTTTATTATTATTTTTACCTTAAACAGTTAATAGTCCTCTAAACAAATTTAAAGATAAATGCTTAAATATTTATATAATAAAAAATAATAGAGATCTTTCATATTTTTCTAGATATTTACCTTTCTGGTACTTTTCATTCTTTCCTGAAGATCTGTGCTTCCATCTGGTTTAATTTTCTTTTCTCCCATAGAATTTATCTTTATCATTTCTTATAGCACCAAAATAATGATAATGCATTTATAGCATATAAGTTATTTACCCAAAAGAAAGCATGAAAGTATTAAGAGAAAATCAGGAACAGATTACCAAGATAGTAGACTTAAAACACAATTATATCAATAATTATATTAATATAAAGGCACTAACTACTTCAATTAAAAAGCAGATTGTCAGGGCTTCCCTGGTGACACAGTGGTTGAGAGTCCGCCTGCCGATGCAGGGGACATGGGTTCGTGCCCTGGTCTGGGAAGATCCCACATGCTGCGGAGTGGCTAGGCCCATGAGCCATGGTCGCTGAGCCTGCGCATCCGGAGCCTGTGTTCCACAACGGGAGAGGCTACAACAGTGAGAGGCCCAGGTACCACAAAAAAAAAAAAAAAAAAAAAAGCAGATTGTCAGATTGATTTTAAAATGTAGGATCCACTGTTTGCTATTTACAACATTATAAAGTTTTAAATTTATCCCAAATGAAAAAAATCATTGCAATTCTAATAAAAATCCCATAGGAATTTTTAAAACTAAATGTGACAAGTTGATTCTAAAAGTCATATAAAGAATAGAGATCCTTAAAAAGCTAAGACAGTTTGGGATAAGAAAAAAATGTGAGGGATATAGTCATCTCTTTTTAGCATCTGTAAAGCTACAAGAACAGTGTGGTAGTGTTGGCTAATTCACACAGTTCTAAGCAAAAACTACATAAGAAGTCTGCTGGGGTGAGAATTAGCGACTTTTTCTTTCCTGATAAATGGGAACAGATTCAAGAAGAGAGTGTATGAGCCCTCTCTCTGCCTCCCTGTTTTTCTCTTGGACATTGGAGTGATACAATAGCAATCATCTTGCAACCATAGGATGATAAGCATGAAGAAGAAAAGACAACATACTTCGGATAATGCAACAGAAAGATGGCTGAGCCTAATTTTCTCGATTACATTAATGATCTGCAAAAGCAATGCTAGCAACTTCTTATATGAGAAAAATAAACCTCAATTATGTAATCACTGTTATCATGAATTCTTTTGATTACCACCATACCTATTTCCAGATATTCTAATTTCTAAAAAGAGAACTGCAAATTATACAACAGTAACTTTCATTCCCCTACCATCATACTGACAAAATTAACAAGTTCAATAGTGCCAAAGGGTGAAGTAGAAAGGATAAAGGGGATTCTCATGTTGTGTAAGTGGGTTTGCAAATTGACACAATCACTTTGGAGAACAATTTGACAGCATTTAATAAAGTTTAGAGTCATGTATATGCTACAACACAGAAGTTAATCTTCACTTCTTTAGAGAAATATTCTCATATCTATGCAAGGAAATATGAAAAATATGTTTATTGTGGCATGGCTCTTAAGAGTGAATAATTGGAAACCAATATAATATAATGTAATATTATATATATATATATATCAACCAATCACATGGATTTTGAGAGAAATTAATTAAAACAATGAAAATGAAATATGTACACATAAATAAATGCATGGGAAGTCTTTTACACACTATTATATTTACCTTAAGTTTCTTTAAGTAAAAAGCACATTTTTCTAGTGTGGGTATGTTAACATGTACTTCCATGGTATCACTGATTTATTTGTATATCCATTTTAATCTAAAGATTTCAAAGGGAGGCCTTCAAGATGGCAGAAGAGTAAGATGTGGAGATCATCTTCCTCCCCACAAATACATCAGAAATACATCTACATGTGGAACAACTCCTACAGAACACCTACTGAACGCTGGCAGAAGACCTCAGACCTCCCAAAAGGCAAGAAACCCCCCCACGTACATGGGTAGGGCAAAAGAAAAAAAGAAAAAATGGAGACAGAAGAATAGGGACAGGACCTGCACCAGTGGGAGGGAGCTGTGAAGGAGGAAAGGTTTCCACACACTAGGAAGCCCCTTCGCTGGTGGAGACGGGGCAGGGGGGTGGGTAGTGGGAGGGGAAGCTCTCACGGAGGAGAGTGCAGCAACAGGGATGCACATGGCAAAATGGAGAGATTCCCACACAGAAGATCGGTACCGACCGAGACTCACCAGCCCAAGAGGCATGTCTGCTCACCTGCCGGGGCGGGTGGGGGCTGGGAGCTGAGGATCCGGCTTTGGAGGTCAGATACCAGGGAGAGGACTGGGGTTGGTTGTGTGAACACAGCATGAAGCGTGCTAGTGTGCCACAGCTAGCTGGGAGGGAGTCCGGGAAAAAGTCTGGAACTGCCTAAGAGGCAAGAGACCATTGTTTTGGGGTGCATGAGGAGAGGGGATTCAGAGCACCACCTCAACGAGCTCCAAAGACCGGCACTAGCTGCAGCTATCAGCATGGACAAAAGAAACGGGCATGAAATGTTAAGGCTGCTGCGGCAGCCACCAAGAAGCCTGTGTGCAAGCACAGGTCACTATCCACACCTCCTCTCCCAGGAGCCTGTGCCGCCCGCCACTGACAGGGTCCCGTGACCCAGGGACAAATTCCCCGGGAGAACACAAGGCAGGGCACGGCTCAGGCTGGTGCAACGTCAAGCCGGCCTCTGCCGCCACAGGCTTGCCCCGCATTCCGTACCCCTCCCTCCCCCTGGCCTGAATGAGCAAGAGTCCCCTAATCAGCTGCTACTTTAACCCCATCCTGTCTGAGCGAAGAACAGACACCCTCAGGCAACCTACACGCAGAGACAGGGCCAAATCCAAAGCTGAGCCCCAGGAGCTGTGTGAACAAATAAAAGAAAGGGTAATTTCTCCCAGCAACCTCAGGAGCAGCGGATTAAATCTGCACAATCAACTTGAAGTACCCTGCATCTGTGGAATACCTGAATAGACAATGAATCATCCCAAAACTGAGGCAGTGGACTTTGGAAGCAACTGTAGACTTGGGGTTTGCTTTCGGCATCTAATTTGTTTCCGGTTATATGTTTATCTTAGTTTAGTATTTAGAGTCTATTACCATTGGTAGATTTGTCTGTTGATTTGGTTGCTCTCTTCTTTTATTTTTCTATATGTAGATATATATATATATTTTTTCCTTTTTCTTTTTGTGAGTGTGTAGGTGTATGCTTCTCTGTGGGAGATTGTCTGTATAGCTTTGCTTTTACCATTTGCCCTAGGGTTCTGTCTGTCCACTTTTGGGGTTTTTTTTTGTATAGTTTTTAGTGCCTGTTATCATTGGTGGATTTGTTTTTTGGTTTGGTTGCTCTGTCTTTCTTTTATTACTTTTTAATTTTTTTACTTTTTAATATATTAAATTTTATTTTAATAACTTTATTTTATATATATTTTTTCTTTCTTTCTTTCTTTTGTCTCCCTTTTCTTCTGAGCTGTGTGGCTGACAGGGTCTTGGTGCTCCGGCCACGTGTCAGGCCTGTGCCTCTGAGGTGGGATAATCGAGTTCAGGACATTGGTCCACCAGAGACCTCCCAGCTCCACGTAATATCAAATGATGAAAGCTCTCCCAGAGATCTCCATCTCAAAGCTAAGACCCAGCTCAACTCAATGACCAGCAAGCTACAGTTCTGGACACCCTATGCCAAATAACTAGCAAGTCAGGAATACAACCTCATCTATTAGCAGAGAAGCTGCTTAAAATCATAATAAGGTCACAGACACCCCAAAACACCACCAGATGTGGTCCAGACCACCAGAAAGACAAGATTCAGCCTCATCCACCAGAACACAGGCACCAGTCCCCTCCACCAGGAAACCTACAAGACCCACTGAACCAAACTTAGCCACCGGGGGAAGACACCAAAAACAATGGGAAATACGAATCTGTAGCCTGTGAAAAGGAGACCCCAAACACAGGAAGTTAAGCAAAATGAGAAGACAGAGAAACACACAGCAGATGAAGGAGCAAGGCAAAAACCCACCAGACCAAACAAATGAAGAAGAAATAGGCAATCTACCTGAAAAAAACCCTCAGATTAATGATAGTAAAGATGACATAAAATCTTAGAAATAGAATAGAGAAAATACAAGAAATGTGTAACAAGGACCTAGAAGAACTTAAGAACAAACAAACAATGATGAACAACACGATAAATGAAATTTAAAATTCTCTAGAAGGAATCAATAGCAGAAGAAATGAGGCAGAAGAACAGATAAGTAACCTGGAAGATAAAATAGTGGAAATAATTACTGCAGAGCAGAATAAAGAAAAAAGAATGAAAAGAACTGAGGACAGTCTCAGAAACCTCTGGGACAACATTAAATGCACCAACATTCGAATTATAGGGGTCCCAGAAGAAGAAGAGAAAAAGAAAGGGACTGAGAAAACATTGAAAAGATTATAGTTGAAAACTTCCCTAATATGGGAAAGGAAATAGTCAATCAAGTCCAGGAAGTGCAGATAGTCCCATAAAGGATAAATCCAAGTGAAAACATGCCAAGACATATATTAATCAAACTATCAAAAATTAAATACAAAGAAAAAATATTAAAAGCAGCAAGAGAAAAGCAACAAATAACATAAAAGGGAATCCCCATGAGGTTAACAGCTGATCTTTCAGCAGAAACTCTGCAAGCCAGAAGGGAGTGACAGGACATATTTAAAGTGATGAAAGGGCAGAACCTACAACCAAGATTATTCTACCCAGCAAGGATCTCATTCAGATTTGATGGAGAAATTAAAAACTTTACAGACAAGCAAAAGATAAGAGAACACAGCACCACCAAACAGGCTTTAAAACAAATGCTAAAGGAACTGCTCTAGGCAGGAAACACAAGAGAAGGAAAAGAACTACAATAACAAACCCAAAACAATTAAGAAAATGGGAATAGGAACATACATATTGATAACTACCTTAAATGTGAATGGATTAAATGCTCCAACCAAAAGACATAGACTGGCTGAATGAATACAAAAATAAGACCCATATGTATGCTGTCTAGAAAAGACCCACTTCAGACCTAGGGACACATACAGACTGAAAGTGAGGGGATGGAAAAAGATATTCCATGCAAATGGAAATCAAAAGAAAGCTGGAATAGCAATTCTCATATCAGACAAAATAGACTTTAAAATAAAGGCTGTTGCAAGAGATAAGGAAGGACACTATATAATGATCAAGGGATAAATCCAAGAAGAAGATATAACAATTATAAATATTTATGCACCCAACATAGGAGTACCTCAATACATAAGGCAAATGCTAATAGCCATAAAAGGAGAAATTGACAGTAACACAATAATAGTAGGGACTTTAACATCCCCACTTTCACCAACGGACAGCTCATTCAAAATGAAAATAAATAAGGAAACACAAGCTTTAAATGATGCATTAAACTTAATTGATATTTATAGGACATTCCATCCAAAAACAACAGAATACACTTTCTTCTCAAGTGCTCATGGAACATTCTCCAGGATAGATCATATCTTGGGTCACACATCAAACCTGGTAAATTTCAGAAAATTGAAATTGTATCAAGTATTTTTTCCGATCACAACACTATGAGAATAGATATTAATTACAGGGAAAATATCTGTAAAAAATACAAACGCATGGAGACTGAACAATACACTACTAAATAACCAAGGATCACTGAAGAAGTCAAAGAGGAAATCAAAAAATACTTAGAAACAAATGACAATGAAAACACAGTGACCCAAAACCTATGGGATGCAGCAAAAGCAATTTTAAGAGGGAAGTTTATAGCAATACCATCCTACCTCAAGAAACAAGAAAGATCTCAAATAAACATCCTAACATTACACCTAAAGCAACTAGAGAAAAAAGAACAAAAAAACCCAAAGTTAGCAGAAGGAAAGAAATCATAAAGATCAGATCAGAAATAAATGAAAAAGAAATGAAGGAAACAGTAACAAAGATCAATAAAACTAAAAGCTGGTTCTCTGAGAAGATAAACAAAATTGATGAACCATTAACCAGAATCATCAAGGAAAAGAGGGAGAAGAATCAAATCAATAGAATTAGAAATTAAAAAGGAGAAGTGACAACTGACACTGCAGAAACACAAAGGATCATGAGAGATTACTACAAGCAACTATATGACAATAAAATGGACAGCCTGGAAGGAATGGAAAAATTCTTAGGAAAGCACAACCTTCCGAGACTGAACCAGGAAGAAATAGAAAATATAAACAGGCCAATCACAAGCCCTGAAATTGAGACTGTGATTAAAAATCTTCAAACAAAGAAAAGCCCAGGACAAGATGGCTTCAGAGGTGAATTCCATCAAACATTCAGAGATAACCTAACACCTATCCTTCTCAAACTCTTCCAAAGTATAGCAGAGGGAGGAACACTCCCAAACTCATTCTACGAGGCCACCATCACCCTGATATCAAAACCAGACAAAGATGTCACAAAGAAAGAAAGCTACAGACCAATATCACTGATGAACATAGATGGAAAAGTCCTCAAGAAAATACTAGCAAACAGAATCCAACAGCACATTAAAAGGATCATACACCATGATCAAGGAGGTTTATCCCAGGAATGCGAGGCTTCTTCAATATATGCAAATCAATCATGTGATACATCATATTAAGAAACTGAAGAATAAAAACCATATGATCATCTCAATAGATGCAGAAAAAGCTTTTGACGAAATTCAACACCCATTTATGATAAAAACCCTGCAGAAAGTAGGCATAGAGGGAACTTTCCTCAAAATAATAAAGGCCATATGTGACAAACCCACAGCCAACATCATTCTCAATGGTGAAAAACTGAAACCATTTCCTCTACGATCAGGAACAAGACAAAGTTGTCCACGCTCACCACTATTATGCAACATAGTTTTGGAAGTTTTAGCCACAGCATGCAGGGAAGAAAAAGAAATAAAAGGAACCCAAATGAGAAAAGAAGAAGTAAAGCTGTCACTGTTTGCAGATGACATGATACTATACATAGAGAATCCTAAAGATGCTACCAGAAAACTACTAGGGCTAATCAATGAATTTGGTAAAGTAGCAGGATACAAAATTAATGCACAGAAATCTTTTGCACTTCTATACACTAATGATGAAAAACCTGAAAGGGAAATTAAGGAAACACTCCCATTTACTACTGCAACAAAAAGAATAAAATACCTAGGAATAAACCTACCTAAGAGACAAAAGACCTGTATGCAGAAAACTATAAGACACTGATGAAAGAAATTAAATATGATACAAACAGATGGAGAGATATACTATGCTCTTGGATTGGAAGAATCAACATTGTGAAAATGACTACACTACGCAAAGCAATCTACAGATTCAATGCAATCCCTATCAAACTACCACTGGCATTTTTCACAGAACTAGAACAAAAAATTTCACAATTTGTATGGAAACACAAAAGACCCCGAATGGCCAAAGCAACCTTGAGAAAGAAAAACAGAGCTGGAGGAATCAGGCTCCAGACCTCAGACTATATTACAAAGGTACAGTAATCAAGACAGTATGGTACTAGCACAAAAAACGAAATATAGATCAATGGAACAGGATAGAAAGCCCAGAGATAAACCAACACACATATGGTCACCTTATTTTTGATAAAGGAGGCAAGAATATACAATGGAGAAAAGACAGCCTCTTCAATAAGTGGTGCTGGGAAAACTGGACAGCTACATGTAAAAGAATGAAATTAGAACACTCCCTAACACCATACACAAAAATAAACTCAAAATGGATTAAAGACCTAAATGTAAGGCCAGACACTATCAAACTCTTACAGGAAAACATAGACAGAACACTCTATGACATAAATCACAACAAGATCCTTTTTGACTTACCTCCTAGAGAAATGGAAATAAGAACAAAAATAAACAAATGGAACCTAAAGAAACTTAAAATCTTTTGCAAGGCAAAGGAAACTATATACAAAACGAAAAGACAACCTTCAGAATGGGAGAAAATATTTGCAAATGAAGCAACTGACAAAGGATTAATCTCCAAAATTTATAAGCAGCTCATGCAGCTTAATATCAAAAAAACAAACAACCCAATCCAAAAATGGGCAGAAGACCTAAATAGACATTTCTCCAAAGAAGATATATAGATTGCCAACAAACACATGAAAGGATGCTCAACATCACTAATCATTAGAGAAATGCAAATTAAAACTACAGTGAGGTATCACCTCACACCGGTCAAAATGGCCATCATCAAAAAATCAACAAAGTAAATGCTGGAGAGGGTGTGGAGAAAAGGGAACCCTCTTGATCTGTAAGTGGGAAGGTAAATTGATACAGCCACTATAGAGAATAGTATGGAGGTTCCTTAAAAAACTAGAAATAGAACCACCATATGACCCACAATCTCAGTACTGGGCATATACTCTGAGAAAACCATAGTTCAAAAAGAATCATGTACCACAGCGTTCATTGCAGCACTATTTACAATAGCCAGGACATGAAAGCAACGTAACTGTCCATCGACAGATGAATGGATGAAGAAGATGTGGCACATATGTACGATGGAACATTACTCAGCTATAAAAAGAAATGAAACTGCATTATTTTTAGTGAGGTGGATGGACCTAGAGTCTGTCATACAGAGTGAAGTAAGTCAGAAAGAGAAAAACAAATACTGTATGCTAACCCATATATATGGAATCTAAAAAGAAAAAAAAATGCTTCTGAAGAACCTAGTGGCAGGACAGGAATAAAGACACAGATGTAGAGAATGGACTTGAAGATACGGGGACGGGGAAGGGTAATCTGGGACGAAGTGAGAGAGTGGCATGGACATATACATTACCAAATATGAAATAGATAGCTAGTGGGAAGCAGCCACATAGCACAGGGAGATCAACTCAGTGCTTGTGACCACCTAGAGGGGTGGGATAAGGAGGATGGGAGGGAGACGCAAGAGGGAGGAGGTATGGGGATATGAGTATATGTATAGTTGATTCACTTTGTTATACAGCAGAAACTAACACAACATTTTAAAACAATTATACGCCAATAAAGATGTTAAAAAATAAAGATTTCAAGGTAATTTATAATTAATAGTAGTTATGTACATATTACAGGCATTTACAATTTGGAAATCATGTTAACATCCATTATTTTCAATATTAACAATAACCCTGTTAATTACACAGGTCAAGAATGATAAATTTGATGGGGAAACTGAGACCGAGAAGGATAAAGTGTTCCCCTCAAGGACACATAGCAAGTTATTTTCTCCATGTCTATGTCAAATGGATTTTTCATATTAACCTTAATTCTAAAGCTCCTTCATTTGAAAATTTCCAGTACATTTTTCCTTAGTTTTAGTAGCCAGAGCAGGGTTGCATGCCACTCCAAACCAATTACTGGCAAAAGGGAAAGACACTAGCAAAAGCCTTAGCCTTAAACTAATAAAGGTTCACCCTTTGATTATTATTGAAGATTGGGAGCCACATTTCTTGAGCACATTGCTACTGCAATCCCCAACAGAAGCAAATTTTGTTAACAGAAAAGAAATAGAAAACAACCTGCTATATGGGCAAGCTAACAGTGTCTTCCACAGCAACCATACTGTACTTTTATTTCATTTAAACCATTCCTTTGTGCTAGATGATGTCAGGTAGAAAAAAGAGTCCATGAGGCAAATGCTGTTCTCTGAGTATGTTGATGAGGAGAAGATGTCCACCATTCCCTCAACTGCTTAAATTTTGGTCAACTTATTTTAGCTCCTTTGAGCATACATACCAGAAAATACATGTTAGTGCAGCTAGAATTTTGCATGAAATGAGAGACATTACACTCATTTAGCTCAGTTAAATTTCATCATCTGATTGTGAATTCTTTGAGGGCAGGAATTTTCTTCACCATTTTGTTTCCAGAGTCTTAGCCAGTGCCTTCTACATAATATGCACTCAACTTGTATTCTAAGTTGTTAAATCTTGTTATTTCATACCGTTTCTCATCATCTTCTTGTCTCCACTGAAACTCTCCCCTCTAGACACTTTGTTCCTCCATAAAATGTGAAAAGTAATAACCAATACTTATCTAGTATTGATTTTGTGCCAAGCACTATTCTATTTTATTTGTAGTATGTATAGTCCCCTAGTTAAATTAATCAGAATAGTCACTCAGAAAATCCCCAGCCATATCCAAGCTGAAAGTCATGAAGTCACATATTCCATGCAACCTTAGTCTTGGAACTAGCAATCACAGACAGAGGAAAACAGAGCACCCTACCAAAATATCTTATGTATAAATTTCCATCATAGTGAACAGATAGTACAGAAGAGAAATAAATGTTATTAAGATACCATTTACACCTAAATTCATAAGTCCTGGAACTCACCCCTTCACCCAGTGATTTGAGTCTAGAGAATTAAGTGGGCCAGGAAGTTACCTCACACCAGACACAGGACACCCATGGCTGTGGAAAGTCCCCTGAAGTCACCGGAACATACACAGAAGTGTGTGTCTATGGATCTAAATATAAAATGCTTCACTCACCTTGGCCCCCAAATCAGGCCTTATTTGTCAGTACTACCTTGGCTGGGTCTGGAGGGCAAAGGAAAGAAGAATATCTTGACCAGCTGATGCTTTGACAGATGCAGAAAAGGCATGTGTTCTTGAGATGTGGAGGAAGCTGTCATGGTGTGCCTGCATCTTTACCTTTGCTGCCCTCAGCGTCCTATTGGCAGATAAAGCCATACCGACTCAAGTAGCCTCTTTCTCCAGGAAGTTCTAAACACTTTCTGTTCTTATTTTTCTCTCTAGCACAATTGTTCCTTGTAAAAAGAACATGATGTCAATTTTTAAAATGGTAATTAGAGAAGAAAAAGGAACATAATCGCCACCACCGAGCATGATCATTTTAGCACTTAAAAGAAAATTCTTTAGTCTTTTCCCTATGCTTTTAAAAATGGAATTGTGTTTTGTCTCTAGTCTTTGTTCTGGATATAAAGCAGCAATATGGAGAAATCCCTCTGCTATATCTAGGGTAATTATAAAATGTGATCAATCCAGGGCAATTTTGAGAATAAAAGGGGAGTTAAAATTATGAACATTTTTAAAATCTTTATTTATTGACCCATAAAATGTTATATGATAGCAATGTACCTAAAAATAGTACTATTCAAAACCTATATTCAAAAATAAAACTGAAAAATTTTTTCACTAAAAAATTTAAGTAACATATATCCATGTACATTAAAACTGGAAAAAAGTCTTCATATTAATTATCTGAACTCAGCAATCTAACTGAATGACCATTGTTTGTATATGTTCACAAACTTTACTAATTTTCTTAGTTACATCTGTTTCTACTACCATGACACTGGTGTTTTTTGAAGAATACATTTTTTCAATAGATATTATTTTAATTTTTTCAGACATTTGACAAATATTTCTTTAAAGTCCCAATTTACAATTTTTTAGCTCCTTTGAACATACATACCAGAAAATACATACTAGTGCAGCTAGAATTTTGCATGGAATGAGAGACATTACACTCATTTAGCTCAGTTAAATTTCATCATCTGATTGTGAATTCTTTGAGGGCAGGAATTTTCCCTCAAAATTTATGACAATAATTTGACATATTTGAAATTATGTCATTTTCAACTGACTCTTTTCTATAGACATATTTTTAATTGAGAAAATACTCTCTTCATAGCAGCTGAAATATTTGATATACTCAGTGCAAAGTTTGTAAAATGGAAGATATTTTCTAATATAGTTTATATATAAATATTTCAGCCCAAATATCTTCAAAGATACTGTCTTTTGCCTCTGTTTAGAATACCTTTCTTTGATAAATATTTTTACAAGTCAAAACTCATTAAATAAGTTGTCTCTTTTTTCATTCATTTGAAAATTTCACCAAACCTCGATGCTACAAAATAAAAGAACTTCTCTATTTTATTCTGTTCTAAAACAGAATATAAATTCATCTAATATAAACAGGAGCTTCATTAAAATCCTCTTTTTACAAGTTTACATATTCTAAAACACAAATAATTTCAAAATTAAATTTTTTACACAGTTTGAACTTTCATTTAATTTGTTTTCTCTCTTGCTTTCATAGGGATAAATTTCAACATCTTCCTGTTTGTAAACTTTATTTTCAATAATTATATTTATCTAAAATTTCAAAGCTGAAGTTTTGTATTGCTTCATTCACTGAATACTTAGATCAAAAATTTCCAAGTGATTTTGAATGAAGTGCAAACAAAATGTATAGTCCTCATTTACAAAAAGTTCAATTCTGTTGCAAAATAGATTTATCTGCAAAATGGTTCTTAAATATTAAAATATTTCAAAAATCAATGGATGACAAGCAGAGCAAGGAGAAAAAGCTCAGATTTCCATGCTATTGTATTTTATATATTCGGAGTCAGCTTCCTCACAAAACTCTCTGTCAAAAGAAGGGTACCTCAGTTTATTTAAACCTTTCTTCATTATTAGACATGGAGTCTATGTGGACTTTTTGCCATTGTAAGCAGTATAGTAATGGACACGTCTGTGTCACCTTTGGCACGTTGATCTTCCTGGACCATCTCATCCTCATTGCTTGCACAATCTTGGAGGTGGCCCTAGTCAGAAGGCTGGAGTTCTTTAGTGCTTTAAGCTCCATCATGCTCTGAATATGAAAGCAGGCCATTATCCCAATTGTCTTTGGGTTTCTCCCTGTTTATTTGGGTATTTCTAAAGGAACCCCTAGATCTCTTTGCACACGTCAATATAGTTGGTCCTTTGGATGGGGAAGAGAAACATGGTGCCTGATCTTGGTTTCTCTTCTTTCTCTTACAATCACTCAAACTAGAAGGAATGGGCTGGCCCCTCTTTCTCTTCCTTATATGACTAGTATCTTCCTTAAAAAGTAAGACCAAGTCTTTCAAGACTTAAAGTAGAAGGTGGGGGAATTCAGGAAACCTTTCTCTCTCTTAATAAGCCTTGCTTTAAATTTCATTACCTTTCTGTGGACATTTAATTCCTATTTTAGTTGCCAGAAAGTGAATATTAACTTTCTCTCTCTCTTTCTTTGCATTCCAACCCTAATTACTCTCTGTACTTCCCCACTCTGCATCCCCATAAAAAGTAAAAGTGCTTCAGGCTGACTTGGGTTAAAGTCAGGTATATGAAAAGGCAAAAGAGACAAGCATATTCATATATTTCCAAAATGATCACCCTTTCTTACTAAAGAAACTACTTCATTACTAAAGAAACAATTAGTGGGTCAAAAATATGTGTACAAGAACACTCTCATCTGATAATATTGATAGGTTGAATTACAAAAGATTTCCTATTGCTACAAGCTATATATGAGAGCACTAGTCTCACTGTATCCTGGTAAGGATTATCATTTTGAAAAATTTTGCTAACTTAATAATTAAAGAATAATCAAGGGTTAATCTTTAGATTTTCTTAGTTTTATTCTAACTTCTCTAATTCTATAGGCAAGTAAACTTGAACTCATGAGAGATGCAATAGCTTGTTCTAGGGATGGAAAATGGCAGGGCACTGAGAAAAACCAGGATTGAGAGATTTTTGTTACTGAGAGATCAACAGCTTTCAAATTTCACTCTCATTTGAAAGCAGGATTTGGTAACCTGGGCTACTACACTGGTTATTTAATGATACGATAATCTCTTAGATTTGCTTAGCTCTTTCAGGTTTCCAAAGTTGTGGCTGTTTTACATATATGATTTTAATATTCTATGAATGCTATGAAGTATTATTAATTCCATTTTACAGCCAAACTGAGGCCCAGAAATCTTAAGTGCTTTGCTCAGAATGGATGGAAGGAGAAGTGAGGTATAATAGGAGGTCAGTCTGAACTGGGATTCTGCTTCTACCACTGACTGGTTCTATTACCTTGGAGAATTTCTTAGTATCCCCAAGCTGCTTCCTTGTCTGCCAATCAAAATTAACAAAGTTCACCTCAGAGTTGTAACAAGGGACAAATATCTCCATGCTCATAAAGGACTTTTGGTCCAGAGTTTGAAAGGTAAGAACCTTTTAATGAATGATCACTCTCATTCAATAATAGTGCAGAGCTCTTTCTCTTCTATTCCACTCCTTTTTTAAAAAAATAAATCTTTTCACATTTAGAACAATGTCTGACTAATTTACATCTTGTGGTGTCAAGGATCAGTAGAGATAAAGAAAGAGAAATTGAACTAAAAGGGAATTTACATTTGAATTTACCTAACAAAATAACAGAATCACAGAAAGCAAGAACTAAAAGAATAATATGTATTAACCCCTCTAACCACCTACAGAAACACAGGAGTGTCAGGGAATAGGACACTGGCACAGAGTGCCACAGGGAGTAAATTGCACATCTGCATTTCTTTTAAAGCCCTGGTCTCTGAAATCATCCAAGGCTTTCAACATGATGTGCATTTTCTCCTTCTCCAACAGGGCTAGAAGAGCTCTAGGTTTTACCAATGAAAAATGAAGAGGCCTGCCAAAATTCCAGCCAATCCTGCACACTTACTGGGCATTACTGAGCTCCAGGGCTCTGGGAGAGCCAGTTGAGAAAGGCACGGTCACTGCTCTCTCGTCTAGTGGTGGAAGAAGGCACACACACACGTAACCTGATTCCAAGGCAGACTGATAAGTGTTATCTTAGATCAGTGGAGGAGACAGGTCACACGACTGGAATAGCATGAAGTCAGGCCCGAGTCTGAGGCCATGCTGTTGTTTAGGAAGCCTATCAGGTTCATCTTGCAGCTTGGCAGTGATCCAAAAACCCTGTAGCTTCTTGTCCTGGGTGTATTGGGTCATGGGATGCTTCCACCGCCTAAATGATCCTAGAATACCTGGCATTATGGAAAAATGGCCTGCTCCAAGATGACCTTTTTCTCCCCTAGCATGTCATAGGAGGTGCCAAACATCAGAGCTTCCAGGTTTCTATCCATTCAGAAAGTGAACAAAACCAAAAATATTTTTTGTTTCTTCTTTGACAATTATTTCCTCCAGCTTTGCCTTAACTGTTTGCACCCGTCTCCCCGACGGAGCCCGTGAGGAGCTGGAATACAGAGCCCCTCTGACTCTCCTTGTGTCCCACAGCACCTAGAAAATGCATAATTGTATTAAATTCTCAATCCAGGTCAGTGGAATGAAATTCAGTCTTCCGCTATTCCTTCGACTCTTCCGCATTTTCCAACTCGTTGGCAACTTTTCCAAAATGCCCTCAAACTTAGAATTGAACATGAAAGAGAAAGAAAATGACTCCTTTCTCTACTAAATAGGATGTTGTGTTAAATAGATTGCAAAACAGCAAGGGTGGGGAGAGGAGTTCACTTGGCTGCAAAAAGGAAAGAGGACCTGACTGAAAGCCTGATGGTTTGAGCGCTACCCCTGGCTCTGTTAGACCTCGGGCAAGCTCTTCCCCTCCTGGTCGCCTCAACTGACAAATGAGGGCCTAACAGGCTTATTGCTAAGAGTTTGTTTTTTTTAGAATGACTTAACATTTTAATATGGTTTCTCTTTATACTATCTGCAACAAAAGTAATAATGGTATAATTTATAATTTACAAATCATTTATAGATGCATTATTCATATATATACATATATATATATATATATATATATATATATATATATATATATGAAACTGTGCTTTCAACTTTTAATTCTATAATTGGGACTTGACCATATTGAAGAGAGAGCAAGGTGAGCTGAGGAATCTTCCTCTCCATGACCTCTCTGAAGCAGAGTTGACCTGTAGACCTTACTCTGGCTGAGATCAGATGCTTGTGGTCACACTCTGATCCAAACCAACTGCTGGGGCTTTGGGATGGACTAGTCATTGGTGTAAATGTAGCCAAGAAACCCACAGATCTATGGTTGTATGTGTGCTGACCAGATCCGCCCACCAGAGTTCAAGGGAAGTTTCAGGCAGAAGCCACTTCTTCCCTTTCTTCTTTACTCAGTTATCACTGCTCTCACGCACACTTATGGTTTCAATTACCACCTAACAATGATGGTAACCAACTCAGGCATTCTAACCTGAACTGGGGTTTCAGCTTCAACCCCCTTTCCTAAGTAACTAACCAACATCTGCAATGCATCCTTGAAGCTCAAGGTGATCTGCTCTGCCTTTACTCCCTTCCATCACAGCAGTGCCTCTTCCCAACCTCCCTGGCTCTTCCAGCATCTGCCTTGTTAAGTTGGCTCAAAACTTACCATTAAGCTCTGATTTCTTTTCTTGGACTTCTATTGCTAATCACTGGCTGAGTCTGGCATATTTTCCCCTTGCAATATCTACCCTGTAATATTTAGGTATCATCATTTCTTACTTAGAGAAATACTTAATTTTTTAAAGTAGTCTTCTGAGCTATTTCACCACGCACATGGTTTTTGTTTTGTGTTTTGTATGTTTGTTTTCTAATCTTGCCATGTTTCTAATCAGAAACATTCAGAGGCCTTCTATCACCTACCACATAGGCCATATTTTTAACCCTGGTGTCCATAGTCTTCCATGATCTAGCACCATTAGCTAGTCCAGTAAGTCAACGGTGCACCATTCTCCATGCATGCCTCCCCCATGCCTATACCTTTGTAACATTGTTCAGTTCAGCGTGCCCTGCCTTATTTCTCCTCACCATTCTTATTAAAACACAATGCCATCCTCCAAGGTGCAGCTGGAATGGCCCCTCTCCCATTATACCTTTCTCAGGCTGAATGTGTGTTCTTCATCTTCTGAACGCCACCATCTTTCTGCCTTTTTCCTGGAAAGAAAGCGTACTCATCTTATTCTACTTTATTATTTGGTCTTTTGTGTACTTATTTGTCATTGCTCTTCTGCTACACTCTCAATAATCAGAAAGCAAGGTTTATACTTCACTCACCAGCATGCTCTATGGTGAGCGAGAGGCAATTAGGCTGGAATAGAAGCAGACTGACATGGGTAGCACACAGTCAAGCAGAAAGAAACTGGATAGAAGATAAAGGGACAGATGGCTTTGTCAAGCCAGCTTCTGAGTTCCTGGTTTACTTGTGGGAGCACACTTCCAGAATTGTTTTTATTATTCCAGGCTGCATGTCAGTGGACATTATTGGAGAACATGACACACAGAAGAGCTCAATACAGCTTATATTTGAATAGGGTTACAGTGAGCAATCAAAAAGATAAGGAACAAGAAAGAGAAGAAAGAAATCAAGGGCCATCATGGTCTTTTACCTATGATTTCAGCTGGGAGGATACAGTTGTAACATGGCTGCACTTCACTGACTCTCACAGATATGCTGTTTGTATGACAATAAGAAAATACTAGAACTGGGTGGAGCTGAAGAAAAAATGAAATTTGGTGCAAGGGAGTAACTCACCCCAAACCACAAATTTCAGTCAGCTGCTAAACCTGGATTAGGACCACTTACCCAGTATCTAGTGTATCCTATATCTACTATAATTCTTTTAACTATCTTTTTACCAACCTAACTATGTAGAAAGCCAAGTGTCTACATTTAAGTAGTATTGATCTTAGAGAAATGGGTGACCAACTGGATCTCCAAAACTCACCCCAAGGTCTCCCTTCACTGTTATCAAATCGTATGAGCTGTTTATATGTCTGTCTCCTGGGCAGGAACTGGAAAGTCCTGGAGGACAGAGTCCCTGTTTGTCTCATAACACCTAGAAGGTGCTTTGCCATATTAAATACCCAAGAATGGTCAATTGAATTGATGTAAACTTCTACTGTTCCATAGCTCTTCCCCAGGCCCCAGCTTTCACTGTAGTCACTAAAGAGTCTCTGACTTGTGCTGGCCAGGTAGAATTCCTCTTGCAAAATAATTAATTTGTTCCCTGCATTCCTAATAGTCATTCAACCCCGCAACACAAGAATCTGGCTCCGCAAACCTAAAAGTCTGGCTTTGGAACAGGAAGTGAGCACACTGTGTCTAGCCAGCCTTCATTGCAGGGACAGCATGTGCTCTGGGGCAGGGCCTGATCCTCTACCCAGAAGCTGCACCCCAAACCCCAGGACCAGGAGCATGGCCACCTGGTGCTTAAGCTCTCGTTCCACCAGACAGGAAGATGGTTTAAGCTTTCTCTTGCACAATGCACTGGAGGCGGAGGAGGCAAGCAGACAAAAAGAGTGGGTCAGGTGTATTTCATCAGCCATAGCAGCAGCTCCTCAATATTTCTTTGCGAGAAGATGTTTGGCAGCTAAGGCAGTACATGCTCAGGCAGATTCCATTTACCAGGACACAGGAGCGCTCTTCAGTCTCCTCCTCCCCTCTTTCACCTCTCTTCTTTCTCCTGGCCCTAGGCAAGTGTTTTTTTCTATTGGGGGGGTAGGCAGGGGTAAATCATATGTTAACAAACAATGTCTATGGATTTAATTTCAATTAACATGTACTTTTCTTCAATACCGAGTGCTCAACAGTAGATCTTTAGAAATAAGTATGCAATGCATTCTCCTCTCTTTTAAGAATTTTTTTTCCCTAGACACAAAAGTAATGTGCAAGCTGTAGAAATTTTGGAACTTTTATTATATATGCATGTATATGTATACAGATATAAATATACATGTATATGTATATATATAAACACACCTGTTTATGCATACATACAAGTATATATGTATGCGTTTATGCATACATAAGGTATATGCATACATACAAGTATACATATATGCGTGTGTATGTATATACATACATAACATTTAATGGATCATTGGATATAAACAACTTATAAATTTTTAATTAAATATATATTTTAAATATTTTTATGCTAGTAAATTCTCTTTCACAGCATAATTATTTGGTCACATAGTACTACATTGTAGAGCTACAACAAAATTTGTGTTTCTACTCCATAGGTTTTATTTCTTGGTTACTACATACAACACAGGGATAAATACCTAGTACACTATCTTCTTCTGTCATGTGTATTCATGTTGATTTTCTTAGAATGTGTTCTCTTTCCACTTTGTGAGTTACGGCACTGAATCTGGATTTTCAAATTTAGCCAACAGATCCAAGATTGGACCGTGAGAGGTTTGAGAAGCTCAGGAAGAGTGAAAAAAGGAAAGAACTGAAACTACAACTGCCAGCTCTCTGGGCTCATTACAGCCCACAGTCTACTGCTGCCAAAATTCCTGCTCATTAAACAAACTACCCCGAGACTCTCTCAGACTTTAATTGATCCGCAGTTTCACTCATCCCTTTAATTACAGTCCTAGAGCACACAGAGACCCATGTGGATCAGTACATGAGCCCTGTCAAGTTCAGCCAGCATAGTTCAACAGGTGAAGGCAATTAAAGGCATTCCATTCTTCACTTTTATCCATATATGGACTTTGGCAGGGCCCCAAATAACCAATCCAGAGCAAAGCTCAACACAATTTTAGCCACTTTCCTTAATCTTGCAACTACTATAATACCACTCTCTTAGCCCTTTATTGCATAGATCAACTTAATCTCCTTCTCAGTAGAAGAGTCTTTCCTCATAAAAGAGAGTAACATGGGAAAGGGGAGTAGAGGATTCTATTTGGTGGACTAGGGTGAAGAAATGAATGTTAGTGAACATTCACTTACATTCAGTTCACATTCAAATAGTGAACTATCTGACAAGAGGCTTGGTCCTCCATTATAGAAAGACAAGGATTATTGAGTTGTGGTGCCTTGTCTCTGTTGATTCAAACTGGGGGGGACACACCCCAGATCTTTTATGTCATAAACATCATTTTATTTAATAGATATAAGCAAGGAAAGCCCTATGGAGGGTACAAACACACTTGACTAACCTCCAGGAATTTATAATCTAGTTAGATAAATGATAGACTTACACATAAAATGGTGAATAAGCAGTTATTAAGGGAATTATATAAGCAGCAAGTGTCAACATCTTTTAAAATAGAAAGATAACGTTTCTTGTGGGGTTGGTCAGGGAGGGTTTCAGGAAGGGAAATGGTAGGAAACTGGACTTTGAAACTTTTTTCCTTCTTTGTTGTTTAAGTAGAGTTGATAGGGGTTATCAAATTGGAGTTGCCAGGATTATCTTGAGGTAACATTACTCTGTAAAATGAACTTGGACTCCATTTGGTTTTCTTATTTCACATATGTTTGGTAAGTATCTAAGATGAGTGATAAAATAGGTCAAATTCTAGTGATATGACGATTCATAGACATGAAACTAAGTTACTGTGAGGGAAAGACAATTGTTTTTGTATCCTATTTTACAGTTTACAAATCTTATTCACACATATTATTTCAAGCTCAATAAAAATGTTGTACGGTTGGTACCACTATCTCTATCTTACCCATTAAAACAAAACATACCACATCAAAAAAACCCTCAAGACCAAATAAACAAACAAAAAAACTAAGTCAGGGTTTGTCACTTGCTCTAGATTACACAGGGCTCCAAATAATTTTATTTATCCTATACTATAGCTACTCCTGTAGAATGTTTTTTATAAACAAAATAAAATTTGGTCTTTGATCAACCATGATTAGTTATTCAGCTTAGTAACTGCACTGATCATTTTTATAGTTTATTCCTTAGATATTTGTCTTTTCCTTACTTTAGAAATTCATTATTCCAGAAATTAGATAACAGAGATCCTAGAATCTGAGAATAAATTGTCTGCTTTCGATGACATTTACTAAAAGTCGAGGAGTTGGTTTAGCTCATTAGTCATCTTTGCAAAATTTTCCATGTATTTTCATTAAATTTTGTATTGAAACATTCATTTAAATTTATTTTTTCTAGATTTTATAACTTTAAAGAAGTTTTAATCTCCTACTATTTTAATATTAAAATATATTGATACATTTTATTTACTATATATTATATACTTTAATAAATTATTAATAATACAATATATAAAGAGATTATTATAATATCCTAGTGTTTGTTGTAAGGTATAATGTGAGTAATTTTCTTTTAAAAATACATTTTTATTAACGTCTGATAGAAATCAAATGACTATAAATGTATTTTCCATATTTATATTAAAACGTGAACAAGATCTATGATATCCAAAGATTTTGCAATTGCTATAAAATTTAGGGACAGACAGCCACACAACTTTTAGGAAATGTTTTTGGAGAAACAACTGTGCACCAGGTATCGTGCTCAGTGCTTTTGTACACCTTGTTGCATTTAATTCTCAAAACTAGCCTCTAAGTTTGAAGTACTAGTCCCTGTTTTACGAATGAGGATATGCTCTCAGAAACATTATTTGTAAGCTCAGCCAGGATCACATATCTGACAAGTGAAGGAACCAGGATATGTCCAAATGAATGACTTTTATCCAAGGACTGGGAAGTGGGAAAAGAAGGCATCCAAGACATTATTTTCTTTTACTGCTCAAGCTGGTCACCATGACCAGTCTAACACTAGGAATGAAATGTTAGCAAACTCCATCTATTAGCTTATTTGCTAATAGAACTCAGTTGTGGAACTGCATTATGGAAAAAGCAGTAAGTCCATAGCTATTGTAACAAACTTCATTTTTCTTCCTTATGGATTTGCTTTAACTCTGCAACTGATTTGCTTTAACTTTGTGACTTTTCTCATGCAAATGGCCTCATCATCTGGGCCACCAGTAATCTCCTCTCACCTTCACAATTTCCACACCCACAATGTACTCATCTTCAATAAAAACAATGCCCTAACAGAAGGTACTTGTGAGAATTCCATTGCAAATAATATTGCTGCTCGAAAAAATAGCAACTTGTAATAACTTTAATGAAAAAGAATCTGAAAAAGAATATATAACTGAATCACTTTCCTGTAAACCTGAAACTAACACAACATTGTAAATCAGTTATACTTCAATAAATTTTTTTAATTAAAAAAATGACTGAATGTAAGGGATTCTTGCAAACATTATTGATAACAATCCTCACAAAATACTTATGACATGACACTAGAGGAAGTGATAGCTACCATTTATTAAGCATACACTATGCATTTCAGGCAATTCTCTTTTAATTGTCACAGCTGGGTATCACCAAACAGACAAAGAAAGAAAACTGAATTTGAGCTGAAAAGTAACTGCCCCAAAGTCATACAACTAGTTAGTGGTAGAACCACGCAATGTCTGATCCTAAAGTTAGGCAACCACTTATTTTTTATAAGAACTTAAGGCAAGGCTATTGCTTAATTTTTCCAAATTTCAAGTTCCTCCCCTTTAAAGGAGGGTGGGTAATAGCTGTCCTGTCTACTCTACAGGCTGTTTGAGGACCTCAGAGGAGTTAACAGATGGAAGTAAGAATACTTTCCACAAAATATAATGCAGTACAGAAATACTTGGTTTTGTCAGTCTGTCTAATGCATCTCTCCTTTAAAAAAAAAAAAAGATATTTATTAAGTACCTATTTACAGTAGGAAAGTTCTAGGCTTTGGAACTATGCTCAAAGATGGACCAAATATATAATGCTCTATATAATAAAAAAAGTTTGACGTTAAGACGAACATGGAGAAGTAAGAGTGAAGTCTAATGCAGTTATGGAGGTTTGGTTCAGAATATCTATTCCTATTTTCTTCTTGTGTGATCTCTCTTTCCTGTGGAGAACATAAAGCTAAAAAAATTTTCCTAATTCATTTTCAGCTGGTGACCCAAGTTTGATTCAGGTTCCATAGCAGATGTAATCACATGAGACTTGAAATCTGAACTGAGATAAATGGGATATTGAGCATGTGTTTTTTCAATATGCATTATAGCAAATAGGGCATGGCTCTGATGCCTAACTCTGTCCCTGAGGCTTGCTGATTTACAAAAATGGCTTCTTGATAGTAGAAAACGTGGCATGATGGGGAACTCTGAAACTCTAGTGGCAGTTTCCAACTTTGCACAGGATGTTCCCTGATTGGACCACAATGATGCTGTTCTAGAATCAGTAACTCTAGCTAATTTAGCAGCTCAGATTGAGGCATTCCTATATTCATATATGTAATAAGGGTGCCTCCTGATTTGACAAGCAGCTTCCTGATCATGGCAGGAGAAGCAGCTCCTTTGACAGCCTGGCTCTGCTGTATAGATTAGAGAATAGATTCTGGAATCTCATCCTACAATTTTTCTATTCAACTATTTTAATAATTCTGTAAGCTATCTGACATGCTATAATAAATTCTTTTATTCAAATCATTTATAGTGAAATCTGTTTTCTGCATCACAATACTGACCAATAGAAACCCTAAAGAGTATATATGGAACACATAAAAGGATAATTTTTAAAGGTGCTTTTTTTAAGTAAATCAAGTCATTAAGTTGAACAATAGTTGACCCTGACAATAGGTCTCCCGTGGGGATTCCTCTCCTTTTGACTGCCAGTTATTTCCTGCTTTCTTCTCTCTATTCCTCATCTGTTGTCTTGCCATTCAGAGGAAAGGTGAGATAGACTGTACTTAAAGTTGTAACATCTACAAGGAAATGTTCTTTTGAAATGCAATGTCATATTTCTAATTTGCATTGTTTGATTCCTCCTCAATATGCTGCAATGATTTTCATTCAAATCAAATTCATTTTCCACTTTATCCTCAAGAGTACATTCTCTTAAAAACCCTTCCTGCTAGTGTATCTCTCATATAATTGAAGAGGGGCTTTGATGAGTAGAGACTTTATTTTTCTTGGATACAGCCATGTACCTTTCAAAGCAGTATTGGGGCTGCAGTTTTGTTTCAAGCTCAGTGTAAGGACAAACAGCAATGCATAATCAGATCTGTCCCATCCCACTCACAGTGGCTAATCTTAAATGAGGTGGTGGTATTGTTCCAGACTAAAGGCACCCAGTGTTTCCCACACCTTAATTTAATTCTGTACAGTTAACTGCAACCTCATAGGAGATGGCGTTTTAAAGAAACACTTCTCGTATAATTTGAAAATACTAAGGTGGCCTGGACTGTTAGAAAGTGTGCTATAAGACTCAAAAGTTAAATTCTATACATGGCTTTGCTACTAATTAGTTGTATAAACATAGACTTGTCATCTTCCTGAGTCTCAATTTTTTCGTCTATAAAATGAGAAGATTGAACTGGATAATTTCTGTGTTGTGTTATTTAGCCATCATTTGTTGGAATCTACCAAATGCCAAGTCATATGCTTAGAGCTGATGTTATAGAGATGGACGGCACTATGATCCCAGCTTCAAGGACTGTGACATCTGGTAGGGAGACAGACATAAACCAGTAATAATAACTCAATATGATGATCTCTAATGGCTCTTCCAGTTATGAGTCAAATGAAAGTTTCCCTTTTCTTCATAACGTGTGTGTGTGTGTGTGTGTGTCTGTGTGTGTGTGTGTGTGTGTGTGTGTGTGTGTAAGCTCATGCACATGCTCACACAGGAGTAAATTAATTGCAGAAAAGATCAAGCGGAGATAGACTTTACATGGATGATTGCCAGTTAAGGAAGGGCTATCACAGAAGGCATAAGAATAATACTATTTACTCTTTGGATTTTATTTACAGTTACTTTTCCATATGGAATGAGGCAATCTGTGGGAGGTTCATAGAAGGCTGGATGAAATTGAGTTACCAGAGTGAAAAAATGTGTCCACTTAGTTTCATAATTATTAAGTCATTCCTGAAGTCACCTGGATTCTCATGCTCTGGGATGTCTTCCACCATCAAAGCAACCCAGGACGTGACTTTCCTTGGTTTCCTGATATGCAGGAAGGAAATTTGAGGATTCTCTGATAATAATCATATAGGAGGGTATCAAGTCCCAGGACTCAAACTCAGAACATCTGAGTACTGTGTCTGCTACTTACTAAATACATGTCTGGTCTAAAAAATGACCATAGACAAGTCAATTGATCCATCTTGGCACTTTTTCCTTTGTAATTGAAAAATGGTGACCACTTTTGTCTACCTCATAGGAGGACTGGGACATTCAAAATGCTTGCAGTCTTTAAAGAGGTTCACAAATGTTAGATGAGGCTATATATTTTGTGAGATAAAATGGGAAAGAGTGGTGAGTGTTGGGAATGGGAAGTTTCAATAAATAACATATCCATATCTGTTCAGAGCTATCAGAGCCTTGGAGATAACTTGGTCCATATTCTCATTTTGCAGATGAAGAACAAGAGCCCTTTCAAGGAAGTGTGACTTGTACATATTCTACTTGCACATATTCCAGCCAAGTACTAAGAATTAGAAGTAACAATTAATCATACAGATATTTCATGAGTTCAGGAATGTTTAGGACATTGACCGTTTCAATAATTTTTGTTTTGTGCTTTGATATTTCTACAGTGAGTACTTTTCATATTCTACTAATTCACTGGGCTATTCCTTTCTAGATCGTGTTTCTGCTCTAAAAGTATACTCTTTCAAGGCAAGCTATCGCTCAGGGCAATGAGGCATTAATTTTTTTTTAAACTTCAAATCTGTAAATAGTGTTTTGGAACTATCTAGGCTTCTGAATTCTGATGACTTTAAGCGTTTGCTCTTGGAAGAGTGATATCTTGGCTTTGTTTAGGGAAAGAGTCTGCCTCTACACCAAATCAAGCATTTCCAACCTGCCCTTATTCACTCTATTCATTCATAGACAATTTTAAGATAGAAAAATTGCAGCGGTTGTTAGGAGACAATTATCCCTGGGTCTTTCCACATTTCTGTACTTCCTCTGAGCAGAGACACTAACAACTCTATTCCAGAATATATCGTCAAGGGTGTTCATGTGGTGAAGAGCCTTGGAAGAGAGTGAGAGTGCCTCTTTTTCAAAAAGGGGAAGGCAGGTTTATAGGTCATTATGAAATATTCAAGTTCACTAAACTCAGGATTCTTCTCCTATAATGTACCTAAGTATGTCCAGGTGTTACCTGGCACTTTTTTGGCTGTCCTTTAGGAGGTGGGCCTCAGGGAACCTGTACAAAATTGCTCATGCTCAGGCTGCTTCTCTTGCCATGAGTAAGAACCTGTCCTTTGTTGCTGACCAAATAGGTTTATGTCTTCTACCAGCACCCATAAACTGGGGCAGGCTAACTTAATAGCCTGCAAGTAAAATCCCAGACCCTTCCCAGTTCTCAATAGTAGTTATGGTGACTTATTCATGAACATGCCTTCCATCAGAAAGAATTAATTGAATCCCATTCCTCTTTGATAAAAACGGGTTCACAAATATGCACGTGATGCCAGACCAGCCGAGGCAATGTGTGGGGAACTATGGGAGAAGTCTTCGAGAGAGAAAGCCAAACGTGATCCTTGTAAACATTACAGCAATCTTACTTCAACCCTGGGAATGACAAAAACCACACGTGGAAAAATGCGGACACAAAATCGCAGAGATAAGGAACCATCCCTGACTTAAGGAGCTGAAGTCAAGTCACCTAACTGCTACTATGTTGGAGAACATATTTTCTTATTGTTTAAGGTACTTTGCTTCAGGTTCTTCTGTTTACTCTTAACCAGATGCACTCTGCTAATATGGCAGTCCATGAGCAATATCTCACAGTACTGAATCATAGTACATTTCCTCTTTGACCCACTAAAATGAGACTTCTGCTCCCACCCCTATGCTGACATAGATCTCCAATTACTTTATTTTGTTTTAATTTTTGTTATGATATACACACAGAAGAGAACATAAAACTTATAAGTACCATTTAAAAATTAAAAATAAAGCAAACCCAAACCACCACCCACGTTGGGTAATAAAATACTGACAAAAGCTGACACAGGGACCTCGTCACAAGCACAATCCCTCTCTACCCCACTAGAGATGACCACTCTTCAAAATTTTCTCATAAACATTTTTCTGCCTTTCTTTATAGTTTCACCCTGTACAAATGCATCCCTAATCAATTAATTTAGCTTTGCCTGTTTTTGAACTTTATATAAATGGAATTGTACTCTACATATTATTTTTTGTCTAGCTTCTATGTGACACAATTTGTTGTGTAAAGCTTCCATTCGTTTTTTGCTTGCATTGTTGCCTAGCATTCCATTCCATGAGTATGCCATTATTAATTTATCTATGCTATGGTTGGTATTTAAGTTGTTTTTATTTGGGGCAGAGAATAAAAATTCTGACGTCTACATTCTTGTAAAGATATCTTAGTACCTATCTCCAAGACACTTTCTAGGTTATATACATAGAGGGGAATCTCTGCATCATAAAATGTGTATATTTTCTATTTTACTATATAGTGGCAAACTTTTTTTTTAACGCCATACCAATGTATCCTCCCACTTAAAGCATATGAGAGTGTCCATTACAATATATTCTTGAAACACTTGGTGTTGTTAAACTTTTGAGTTTTTCCTCAACAATTGAGAAGGTAATCTTGTTATGTTTTTAATTTGCATTTTTCTGATTATGAAGGAAGTTAAAGATCTTGGTATATGTTTATAGGTCATTTGGCTGTATTTTGTTGTGATTTGCGTGTTCAAATGTTTTGCCCATTTCTTTATTGTGTTGTCTGCTTTTTCAAGTTTATTTGTAGGAGCTCTTTACATATTCTGGGTACTGATTTCAGACACTGTGGTCCAATATTTTCATCCAACATCTGTGGCTTCCTTCTATTTCTTTATGCTGTTTGAATGATATAAGTTCAAATTTTTAATACAGATTCATCACCTTTTCCTCTATGATTACTACTTCCAGGGGACTGGTTTAAGAAATCTTAAATCTTCATGAGGTCACAAACACATTCTATATTCTCATGGAAAAGCTTAAAACTTTGACGTCTACACTTAAGGTTTTAATTTGCGTGAAATTCATTTTGTACATGTTGTGTAATAAAAGCCTTTGTCTCGGCACCATTTGTTATTCACTTACCTGTGATGCTATCTCTGTTATAAATCAAGTGTCCATTTACGTGGAGAACCATTTCTAAATTCCTCACACAGTTCATCCAAAAGATGATGAGGTCATCACTCAACATAAAAAGACAAAGCTGTGTTTTTTATTTACTAGAGTAGGGGAGACATCTGTGCTCAGTGCTTTTGGAAACTGTGGACTTTCAGAAATGTAAGCACATTGGAATGTGTGGACTTTCAGAAATGTAAGTACATTGACATAATCTGGAAATGTATGCTTAACTCAGGTAAGACTGCTATTGACAGGTTGGCATTCAGAGGCGGGTTTATTAGAGTATGTACGTCACTGATTGGCTGACTTCCAAATGAGAAGGATGATACCAAATTGGTTCTCTTACAAATGTGTGCTCACTAGGCAAGTTATTGTTGTTTATTTGGACAAGCTCGGAATTGGTTCTTGTTATGGCTACAGAATAATCAACCTTTTCTTTCGTGGAAACTTTTTAAAACATCAGTTCCTTTGTTCTATTTGTCTAACCAGGTACCAATATAACACTGTGTTAATTACTGTAAATTTAGATGAGTCTCAATATCTGGTACCACAAGTTCTCCAACTTCATTCTTTGTTTCTTCAAGAGTGCCTTGAGTATTGCCTATTTTACTTATGTATAAATTATAGAAAATGCTTTTTAAAATTATACACACACAAATTTGTGATGTTGCTTTTATTCTATTGAAACTCCAGATCAATTGTAGAAAATTGACATCTCTACGTTATTGGCTCTTCTAGTCCAAGGATATGGTGTATTTTTTTTTCATTTGTTGATATCTTCCTTCACGTCACTCAAAAATTTTTAGGTTTTCTTCATCTTGTGCATCTTTTGCTAGCTTTATTAGCAGGTACATCCTATTATTTCATAGTACAGTGAATGGCATATTTATTTCTTAACTACTTGTTTCTGGTAGTGTTTTGCAATTGATTTGTGCACATTGATTTTGTAACTAGCAACATTGTTAACTTTTCTTACTTACTTTCATTATTTATCAATAGATTTGGGGAGATTTGCCATGTACACAATAATGTATCCAGTTTTGTTTCTTCCTTTCCCATTCTTTTAACTTTTATCTCTTTATCTTGTCTTTTGCTTCACTGGCTGAGACCTCTGGTACAATGTTGAATAGAAGTTGCGAGAGCCAGAATTGCCCTGGCCACATTTTGGACTACATTTCCGAGCTTCTTTCTGTAATTACAGGTGGACATATGACTGAATCTTTATCAATGGAATTTGGGGAAAAAATGTGGCATGCTACTCCCAGGATTTATCCATCAAATAATTACATGTAATATTTCAATTTCCCCCTCTCTTTTTCTATTTGCTAGAGGGAGAAGGCTCTGAGATCCTACAGGAGAGCAAGCTACAAGATGAAAGGAGCCTAGGTACTTGAATGCCATATAGATTGTCAACTAATCAGGATACTCATGCTGCATTGTCAGAGAGTGAGGACTGAATTTTATTAAGTTACTTAGCTTTTGGATTTTATTTGGTATATGAACTAGAAAGCATCACCTTAATTACATACATTTAGTTTATTAATTTCAGTCTTTCTTCCTTTCTAAAATATGCATTTTTAAGGCTAAAAATTTCTTTCTAAATACTGCTTTAGCCACATTCCACAAGTTTTAGTATGTAATGTAGTATTTTCATTTGCTTAGTTCAAAATATTTTCTAATTTCCATTTAATTTCCTCTTTAATTTCTAATATAGAAATGCACTTTTCATTTCAAACATGGATATTTTCAAGTTATCTTTAAAGTATGTATTTCTAGCTTAATTATATTGTCTTCAATGTTCTGTATATATTGAATCCTCAAACAATTGTTAAAACCTACTACCCAAATTAAGGTCAATTTTTGTAAGCAGCTATAAGAATAGGTACCAGAAAGAGTGTTCTGCAGTCATCGGATGCAATGTTCTACATGTCCTTTAGGTCTAGTTTGTGACAATAGTGCTTAACTATACTCTATCCTTACTGAGTTTTGATCTGATTTGCTTGATCTACCAATTACTCAGAGAAATTTGTTAAAATCTCCTACTGTGATTGTGGAATTCTTTCATTGCTCTTACAACTCTGTTGGTTTTTTGCTTTCTACATCTTGAAACTGTGTTATTAGCTGAATATAAATTAACAATTGTAATTTCCTACTGAATTAAAATGCCTTATCATTATAAAATGACTCTCTTTTACTTTAATAATGTTTTTCCCTTGTACTTATTGTCTGATATTAATATAATTTTCTTTCAGTTAGTAATTTCATAGTATATCTTTTTCCATTCTTTTAGTTTCAAACTTTCTGTGTCTTTATGTTACATACATAATTTTTAAAGAGTATTAATTATATATTTTTCTAATATAATATACCTTTATGTTTATACAATTTAATCCATTTAAATTTCAGTGTTTTACTAATACACTTTACTATCTTCCTTCATCCTTTCCATTAAATACTTTCTCTCTTCTTTTTGACTTTCCATTGGAATTTTTTCTAATTATCTTTCGCTATTGACTTGTTTGGAAGTCATGCATTCTATTACTATTTTTCAGTGGCTATTGAGAAAAATTAAAACATAATTAACATATCAAAGTCTACATTTAATTAATACACTTACCCTTTTTCTGAATAGTCTAGGACCTTAAAACTTTCTTTACCATACCCATGACTTATATGCTACTGTTTTAGCGTATGTTAATTGTCTTTTATTTAACTCCATGATAATTTATTTCCCGAGATCTCACTGTTGCAATTCTTCTGCACTCTGGCAAAGATGAAATGTCTGAGTATAGGGCATCATGTGATCATGCAGCCAGAGCTGTCTGTCATAAGGTGGATTTCATCAGACTCACAAATCATATGGTCAGGTAGACCTAATAATGGTCCATCATAACATGGAGATTGTACACTTGTGATTAGTCACAAGCAAGGCTAGAGGACATGACTAAGTACATGAGCAAGTAGCTCAGAAGCCCATGCTATTTGCCACGGTTGCACCAACACTTCTTCTTCCACTGACACCTCTGGTTGCATGGGAATTTTTCCGACCATCTCATAGAAAAGGGGAAAATCTGAGCTTGGTTTATGGATAGGTTGGTTCCATATGTGGATACCATCTGAAAATGGAAAGCATCTGCACTAAAGCTCCACTCCAGAGTAACCCTGAAAACTAGTTGTAAGTAGAAATCTTTCTAATGGACAGAGCTTGGGGCTACTATACCTAGTCATCAGCATTGTGTGGAAAACAAGTAGTCTGCGCAAAGAGTATATACATATTCACAGTCAGTAGTAAATGGTCTGGTTGACTGATCAGAGCCTTGGATCGAGAAAGATTGGAAAATCAAGACCAGGAAGTCTGGGGAAGAAGCTTGTGGATGGACATATGAGAAAGGACAACAAGCGTAAAGAACTTTGCATTGCATGTTAATGCCCATCAGAGAGCACCTGTCATAGAAGAGTCAATAAACAACCAAGTAGACCAAATCACCTGGCCAGAGGACATCAGCCAGAGGCATTCATTGTCCTCTCCCTGCTCTGCTCAGGGACACCATGGGTTCATGGGGGAAATAAAAGGGCCATGGAAGTAAGCTTGGAAGCAATGGATGGACCCAATAGTATGGGGTCTCCCTTACCAAGTCTGATCTAACTACTGCTACTGCCTAGTACCCAACATTCCAGAAGAGAAGATCAAAGCTGAACTCCAAATATAACTGCATCTCTTGAGGAGACCAAATCATCACTTGGTCATAAGTAATTCCAACTTGGAAAAGGCAGAATTTCATAATGGTTGGAACTGACAAATGTGCAGGAATACATTTTTCTTTTCCTGCCTGTAGGGGCCTCACCGACATCATTAACAAGGGTTTACAGAGCATCCAATATACTGATACATGATCTTATGAAGCAACAACCCATGAAGGAACAAAGGACCCATATTTGCAGCAAGTGCGGTGCAGTAATCGGTACACAATCAGTGGTCCTATGAATACTGCACGACCCAAACACTGCTGGCATGATGAAACAATGGCATGTTCTTTTGAGGACATGGCTCATACACCGGCTTAGAGGTGATACCTGTGAGATTGCACTGGCATCCTTCAGGAAGTGTGTACACATATGAACGGCTATTACATGGCACTGTCTCTAGTAGGTAGAATATAGGAGTATAGGAACCACGAGGGGTGAAAATAAGAGTGTCCTCATTGCCAGTGACACACCTGAGGAATTCATGCTTTATGTCTCTGCAACACTAATCTTTCTAAGTCTAAAGATCCTCTTTAGTGTCAGGCAAGGGGTTATCTGAAAGAATTGGTAGACAAAGAAGACACCATCTCTCACAGTTTACAGTGATGGAGAGAGAGAGGGAAATTAAAATATTGCTAGTATAATAGTACAGGTTATTATGAAAACACAGGGAAGAGGATTCTAAGTCAAATATATATATTGGTGGGCAAGGATGAGGTAGGGATTGAAAGAGAATTAGGAAAGGCAGAAAAGATATCCAGGGAGAGGTAATGATTGAATTGGATTGTGTAGAAAGAAAAGGCAGTTAAACATGTAGATGTGAAGATGAGAGTCATACAGGCAAACAGAGAAACTTACCTGAGGACAAGGAGATGTACAGATTTCCATTCCAGTAAGTGGAATAGAGTTTGAAAGGGAAAGGGATGTGCCAGAAGGTTAAGCTGCAGAGGAACAGAGAAGTCAAAGCAGAAGCCTTTAATGCCAAAGGTGCCTGGGGGTAACAGGAAGCCATCAAAGGGTTTTAATCAGGAGAAGGAGGTGGTTCCCTGTGCACTGAGCAAATTGAACTGAGAACATCCATTCACGCATGTCTTGTTCTCATCCCGCTCAGAAAACAAAAACCCTCCCTTTGACAAGGAACCCATATCTTAAAAAGATTTATAAACTTCTGGAGAAATTCCAGTGTAATACTCCAAGTTCAGAACCAACTGTTCTTTTGAGAGAGAGAGAGAGGAGAGGAGGAGAGAAGAGAGAAAACTGCCCTTTTGAGAGTGTGTGTTTTTTTACTTTTTGGAGGGGGGAAGAGATTACTTCAGATTTTTGGATAATCAGGCCCTGATTACAGAGGCAGAGGGTATAATTACTTCAGTAATGAGTTGTTTTAGGAACTAGGATTTCCATTAAGAAAAGAGGACAAGAAAAGCTACAAGAAACTTCCTCCTGAGCTGGAACACTGTGTTTTTAGTTTTGCAAAGAGTCACGAATGAGTTACATCAAGGACGACACTTTGCTAAGAGATTACTCTCAGGAAATAAATTAATTAATTAATCAGTTCACTAAAATGCACTTGCTAATTGGCCCTCAGTTAAAACTGACTCCATCTGGGGAGCCATTAAGGAACATCTCCCTCATGGAGAATACTTTCTCATTGCCTTCGGGGTTTCAAAGTTAAAGCCCTGATGCGTTAGAAACCTTGTTCCATGGAATATATGCTCCTCTGTGTGGGCCAGCCTCCCGCTGGACTTTTTATATTTATCACTAATTAGTCCTTTCTTGGCTTTCGTGTAGCACTTTTTCACAACCAATCTTTTCATCTGTCTCAACTCGCAGGATTGTAAACACACTAGTCAATAAGACTGCGGATTGCAGGAAGCATGGAATTTTAGTCGGAGGGACTTTGAATTCCAATCCTGTCACTTGCTAGTGGCCCAAGGCAATGAAACCTCTCTGGGGCTCAGTTTGCCCACCTGTGAATTGTAGACACGAGGCCCCTGATGGAATGTTCTTACTGAGTTCCTTTGACAAATGATTCTCAACGCAAGCCAGACACTAGCATCACTTGAGAAGCTTTTTGAAAAGAACTTTGACAGGGTCCCATCTTCAGAGATTCTGCTTTAATGGACCAGGGCGTTAGTATTTTTCAAAAACTCCTCAAGTGATTCAAACATACAATACAGCAGACAACCACTACCTTCAAACAGGCCATCCCAGCCACACACAGGGAACAAGCGCAGAATAAAACGGGCATCAGGCTTCACTGCACAGTGCTCTTCACACTGACCTAGTGAAGAGAGCAGAGAGGTGGGTTCAAGGCTCTCTTTCACCTGTCTGTTGGTGGCATTCGAATGGCTCAGCAATAGGAAGGAGAGAAGAGTCTCCATTTCAGACTAGCAAAGCTTTATTCACCTGAGAAGAGAGTATGAGAACAGAGTCAGGGTGCATGAAGTCTGATCCCTTTACTCCCTCTGTAGTGGTAGAACCTGGGAAGAGCAAGCAAAAGGTCTAGTACTGTTGCCTTTGAAACCACACCATCTTCCTTCTACAAACAACGAGCCCTGGCAGGAAGCTTTTTCTCTTGCCTGGAGGCCTGGAAAAGTATCTCCTATTAAGAATGGGAACTAGTATTTTGTGAATGTTTGCTAGGAGTTGAGAATTCCGCTAACACAGAATCCCGTGCACAGCACTTGGGCCTCAAGCATCAGTCTGTAAAGAGAACCTGCCAGCCTTCAATGGGATTGAGAAGACTTGAAGGTAGAGCAGGTGATATAAAACAGAATGCTGGTCTGCCGCACACCAGTCTCTCAGCTGCTAGACTGCTCAGGCCGACCTGAGGCCAAATGGTTCTTACACTTTAGCAGGTACCAGAATTACATAGGAGGCTCACACTTACCCATATACAAAGCCATAAATATAAACTTCATATGTTTTTAAAATTCAAAAATCACCAAGATAATATTCAACAATAAAATATAAAATGTAAGCATGTAGAAATGTAAAAATGCACATGAAATACAGACTCCTGAGTCTCTGCACAAAATTCCTAATTCAGTAGGTCTGTAGATGCAGCTCTAACAAGTTCTCAAGTGAAGGCGAGGCTCTTGGTCCGGGGACCATACTTTGAGATCCACTCTTCTATGGCACTAGTACCGCAAGCTCCCTCCGAATGGGTTATCAAGGATCAGATATGTTTGCTTGCAAATCTCTTTATGATTCTCTCCTTTTTGACATGCTTTCCTTAAATATTAGGTAAATAATGAAACACAAATATAAATAAAAGAGTTCTGTTTTTCTCTGAATGCTAAGTAGCATATTTTGGAAATACCCCATAAGGAGGGTCGCTTTAAAAACATGTCAGGTTAGTTGCCTGTCGGGTGAAAGATTGGGGGTGGCAGGTAGGGAGAGAGCCTTATAAAACTCTTTAATTTCTGCATTCAGGGTGCTTCACAGGTGTTTTATTATTTCTTTGTTACACTGTAAAGATATTGAAACTACAAAAAGCCCCAGCACTACATCAAAATATCAATTAAATGTGTATGTACATACATTAAATTTAAAAACAGTGTTTCTGAAAAACCTTCTGAAAAGATGTGCATAATATTTTTATTCTCTTTAATTCATATATTTTCTTTATTCTTATTCATGTAATTAATTCAGAAATCAACTGACCAATTATTGATGCCTATAATAACTAAACTCAGATCATACTAATTTTTTGCCTGCATAGGAATTATGGAGATGTCTCTTCATTTTAAGGCAAATAGAAACATAAATTAACTTGGAAGGTATGAATGGATTCTGCAGCAAAAGAGAAAAAGTGACCATGTTGTGAGGATTTGGAATACACACACACACACACACACACACACACACACACACACACACAAGCATGTGGTGTATCTCTATATCTCTGTCGACATCACAAATATTGTTACGTAGGCTTTTTTAAAAATAAATTACTTCTTTTTCCTTAGCCAATATTTAATTACATTAAAGACTTTTATAATTTCTACATGCTATCATTTTATATTTGTTTAACATAGTGCAGTTTCTCTTTTAAAGTATTATTATTATAAATGATCCTTAAAGACTTCATTCAGAAAGCACTTTCTTTCTTATATTCAAAGTAGGATATATAAAAAATTAATACAAAAAATAAAGGTGCTTTAAATTAAATGGAGGGAAAATAAACTTATAACAAAAGGGGAAACAAAGTTAGCTCTCAAACATGGAAATAGGTTCCTCTCACTGGTAATCAGAAAAGGCAATTTAAAATGAGACAATTTTGAACTACCAAATTAAAAAACGTTTTTATGACAATTCATAAAATCACCCAGTGTGCAGTGAAATTGGCACTCCTGTCAATTACAGTTTGAACTCTTTGGAAATAAATTTCAATGATGTATAAAAATATCCATTCATAGTTCTTTATATTTTGGGAAAATCATCCTAAATAATTTAGTAATAAATGTGGATTTATGAAGGGAAACCTAGCTGTGCACCCAATATTCATGTTTCCTTTCCATAGGGTGGAGTTGTCACTAGAAAGTGAATTCCCAGCCGTTTTGCATTTAGATGAGCCATATGGCTAAGTTCCAGTGAACAAAATGGGGATAGAATTAATCTAAGCTACTCCCATTACTGTCCAGACTTTCTAGGTTCCAAGCTTACATTTCCTCGTGACTAACACTTTGCGCTTCAGTCTCCTCATCTGTAAATTGTGTTTTATAATAGTGGCTACCTCATAGGGTTAAGCATTAAAAATAAGTTAATACATACTAAATTCTTAGACCAGTGTCAGGAGACCAGCAGTTCAGAGAAGTAAAAGCATTACCAAATGCATCAAGAATGTCAATATAAGGTGTCAGCCCAGAGTACATGTTGTCTGCCTTGGTCCATAGGGAATGGGCCATGGGTCTCAAACTGAAGGAGACTCAGACTACCCAGAGTATGCCCTCCCTTCTCCTGAAAAGTCAGGACAGCAGTGTTGAGATCATTAGGTAGTGTTCCCAGTGGCGTGGAATCTGTGTTTCGATCCAGCAGACCCTCTCAAGGCCATCTGGTCACCATGGACCTGGGAAGACCAGTCACCCTAGCCCCTTCAGGGAACCAAAACAAGGGTCATCTGGTTGCAGGCTTCTAGGGAGTTTGGGTGAGAATTCATGTAAGGTCTCTGGAGGTGAGATGTTATTTATATAAGTAAAGGTCTGTGGCTAGAATTGAGATAGGAAGACAGCTAAAGGAAACCACAAGAAAATACCCCTATTGTCCTGAACATACATTTGCCTTGAAGTAACCAATATCTTCTTAAAAATTATTTATTTAACAACCACTTATATACCACTTAGTATGCAAAAGGCATTCATCTAAGAATGCCACATACATTAACCCATTCTTTAATCTTCATAGCAAAGCAGTGGGGGATATTCTGTTACTACCCATATTTTGCTGATGAGTTTAGGTAACTTGCCTAAGGTCACAAAGATTGTAAATAATAAATCTGTAATTCAAACCCAGACAACTCCCCAGTCTTTTGTCTGAGTTGTTAAGCTCTCCTGCCTCTCTCATTATACCAAAGGAAAGATGGCCATTAATGCTATTTTTAATACTACTTCATATTAGTGTAGCATAATTTTAAATTTACATAAAGCAGTTACAGTGATTAGCCACAGATTCTCACCATCATCCCAGGAAGTAGATAAGACTATTATTAATTCTCATTTTCCATAAGAAAAAATTGAGGTTCAGAAAATCAAAGAAACGTTCAGAAGAACACATATCTGAAATTCAGATCCTGGTTATTTGACTACTGATCCATTATTTTTTTCTCCACTCCACATTAGTTTTCTCAGTTCTCTATTTTCCCTTAGGGAGAATTTAAAATCAGAATTTTTTTTTTTCCATTCCCTCCTATGTTGGCACAGTGATTAAATCAAAGAGATGAACTTTTTCTTTTTAAACCCAGAAACTTAAGCAATTCTCAAAATGACTAGGAATGTTTGATTTCAATCTTTTCAGGTAACCCATTTACTTATTAAGAGTCAGGAGGGCTTTTGAAGCTTGATACAATTGTACAGGATGACTGGGTAGAACATGGCAGTCACTTTTCCCCTTCATCTTCAGCCAGCACATTGAATTGCTTTTTTTGCCAGCTAGTAAGGCAGGCATGTTGGGACAGCGTAAAGGCAGGAACAGAAATATTGGTAGAGGAAACCCTGGGGCTGCAGGGAGAGGCCTGAGTTCAAGTCCCATATGAACTCACCATGCACTAGGGAAGCCTCAGCAAATCATTCACCCCTTTAGGCCTCATTTCTTTCATCGGTTGAGTATGGGTTTTGGCCCAGGTAACTGCTGAGACCCCTCCCAACTTCCCAGTTCCTTCGGTGGCTTTAGCTCTTTCTGGCTTTTTCCATGTGACTCTGGACATGTTGGGCCTCAACTGCCTGTTTTGTAAACCAGGAGTCATGATATTTATCATGATCATCTCCCTGGATTGATGAATGAATCTGAGAGGATGCTAGATACAAATGCCTTTAAATACAAAATATGCTTTAAAACAGGCAGATACTTACCACCATTAACTAAGTAGAAAAAAAGTTGCTTAATAATTCAGCAAGTGAAAACATTGCTACTGATCTTCATAAAGCCCTTAATGGGTTAAAGGTTTGGACATCTGGTGAAATACTAGCCTCAGCTATTTAAGTGACATCTTTCTTGGGTCAAATTTCTCTCCTCTCTCCAGTCCATCTGCTCACAGCCTGTCATGATAAACACTTCGGAGTTACAAAGCAAAGAGTACACAGCAACAGGAGAGGGACAGCATCTTGGATCTTAACTAGACAATAATATCAGAGCAAAAACAGTACCCAGTCAACTACTTTTCATTGCCCCAGCTCCACCCCACGCTACCCACCTCTGCTCACCACTCTTCTTTGCTTCATGTGTCACAGCCACATGTCAGGCTGGAGACAAGTTGAAGGTAAGAAATCAAAGCCACCCATGAGTGACTAAAGAAGAGAGACAGGCTTAATGGGTAAGAATAATGCCAGGTTTAAAATCTAGGTGTCACTTGCCCTTGGTTCAATGAAAGTAGAATGTGTTAAGTGATTGATACTCCCTAGAATAGAATTATCTCAGTGTAGTGTGCTGGGGATCAGGGCACTTGGCTTACCCGGGCACTGTGGTGATTTGTTCTGAGACTTTAAGCAAAAAGTGCTGAATGTTCAGCCTCAGCTTCTTCATTTGTAAAATCACATGGTTTTTGGTGTTAGCAATAAACAACTGTATCACTGTTTTCATTAGGCATGAATAGAGAAGTCTCTGACCGAGCTTGGCATGTAGTAGGTAGTAAACATTTTTTATTGACTGAATGTTTCATACTGGAAAGAGCACTATACTAAGTTCTTGCATGCCCAGCTGAAGACCTTGACCTCTCTTCAACTCTTTAGGAGCGCTGAAGTTTCAGAGCAAGGAAGTGTAATCATTATTGTTGAGGTTAATAGTCTTGGGGAACGATTTAAATGTTCTGTAATTCTCTCCTTGCTCTAACGTTCTGAAAGTCCATGCTACTGCTTTGAATATCTGATTACGTTTAAAACCAAAAAGTTGTGTCATTCCATATGCATTCTGTGTGAATAAGCACATCCCCAAAAGCTAGTTCCTCTAGCCTTGAAGTCACTAACATCAAAATGACCTCAGTAACAAATAGATTACGATGCAACCATACAATGTTAATAGTGGTTATTTCATAATGATTCAATTTCAGATGATAATGTAAAAAAAAGTCTTTAACTCTAGTTTCTTATTCATCTCTCATGAACATGCATTCCTTATGCACTAAAAATGATAAAAGAGAGAGTGTTGTCCAGCCAGGAAGAAAGGAAGGAATAATGTTAGCAAGAAGCAGAGCACAAGCTGGAAAGTGACCCAGCACTTACCATGGTAGGTACAAAAAATAAAGTTTTGCCTACAAATACCTTCTTTAGCAATAAGGTTATCTGTCTCTTCCCACTGGAAAAAAGGTGTATGTTCTATAACAATCCCAAAAAGAATCTGCCTCTTCTTTCTCTGGCTTTGCTTAAGTATCAGCTCTCTTCATTCTTTCATTTGACCAACAACCATTACACTGTACCCACCACGGTCCAGGTGCTGTGCTAGGTGATCAGGACACATAAATGAAAATGATGGCTTCTATTTTCAAGGATATGAAGTAATGGAAATTGTCACACATTGCTGGTGGGAGAATAAATTGGCACACCCATTTTGGAAAAGCAGTTTGATTAGTTGTTACACTTTAAGATGTGACTTTATGTTTTAGGACCCAGCATTTCCACACCTAAATGTTCTTGAACAGATGCAAATATTGCATGTGTGCACCTAGCAGTCATATGCAAGCCTGTACATAGCAGCGTTGTAATAGAAAGGAATAAACTAGAAACAACTCAACTATACATGTGAATGAACTACAGCTGCATGAATCAATAGTAATGAATTTCAAAAACATAATGTCGAATAAAAAATAAATCACAGAAGACCATGTATAATATGGTTTCATTTATATAGAGATCAAAAAGCTAAACAATATATAATTAGGGACACATGTATCTGTGGTTAAACTACAAAAGAAGCAAGAGTATAAAGAATAATTAACATTCAGGATAGTGGAAACCTCTGTAAGAGGAGAAACAAGATTCTTAATAGATGAAGACGACTGGGGGAATTTCAAAGATATTGGGAGTGTAATGGATATATGAGTAATAACAGTGCTATTATTCTTTAAGCCATATAAATATAATGTATATAGTCTTTGTATACATAATATTTTGATTTTAAAAATAAAGTGCACAAAAATGGGATGAAATACACCTCCCTGAAACAATCTTTTCTTTCAAAGCCCAAATCAAACATTTTCCATTTGTGGAGTCTCTCCTGACTTGACTGATATCTTCCCCCCCTTTTGATTGCTTTTTCTATTTTTTAATTGTACTTGTCTTCCTACAGCTCTCAATTTCTACCTTATGTGAGCACACTTTAGGTAAAGATCTTATATCCTAGAGACTGCACACATCTTGAGTATAGTATCTGTGTCTCATTATCTCTGCTTCCCCACAGAAACTCTCTTGGGAATCACCTGTGGTATAGTCCACAGAAATTGGGATTTGCCCTCAAGAGTTTTGAGTTCAAATCCTGACTTTATGACCTAAATCATATGAGATGTTGAACGTCAGTTTCCACGTCCATGAAATGCTGATAATGTCCACCTATTAGCACCACAAATTCAGGATTTTTCTGAGAATTCATTGAGATACTGTTTGCTAAACTGCATTATAAAGCATTATATAAATGTTTATTTGGGCCCTTGAAATAGAAAGTTCTCAACAAATATTTGTGAAATGATTTTGATACAGTCTTACTTTATTATGTCCCAAGCCCCTACAGGGAAGAGACGGGTCTCACGAAGGGTGAAATAACTTGCTCAAGGAAGGTAGTGAGTCACTCAAGAATAACTCACTCAGGAATATTGACTTTTTCAGCATTGAACCTTCTAAGCTAGAAAAGGCTTTTGGTCACTTTGTTTCCCAATCTTTTATGACCAGGGAGCTGTCAAAGGCTACCACACTTTGAGGTCATGTAGCAATGTAAACTATACTCTAAGTCATGAAGAGTGGCTATGAAGCTGATGCATGACAGATTTGATAGCAATTAAAATACCTCAGCCTGCTTTTACCTTGAAATGAAGTCATTATTTGTCAACAGTTTTCTTAAAATATAAAATTGGAAATTTTTAGGCTCACTATTATAGACAGTGCTAAAAATGTTCAAAAATTGACTTCCAGTTTGTTAAAAATATTTTAAAATATGTTCTAAAGGTGTTTATTAATGTTTTTCTAAACAAAATTGTTTAAAGAGAATAAATAGGCAAATTGGTTTTACTTCATTTTGGATCTTTGTATATTAAAATGACTACTTTGATTAGCATTTTCTTATTTCCAAAATGCTTTAGGATATATTATTTTATTTAAACACCTGTGAAGTGTTTATAAGTGTTTATATTATAAATCCCACTGGACACAAGATAAATCTGAGGACAGACACAGTAGACAGTAAGTGACAGACCCAGTTTCAAACATAAGTTTACTGACTCAGGACCCCAGGCATTCTCCATACTATTACATACTATTCTCCATACTATTACTATTACATTACCCCAGGCATTCTCCATACCATTTACCTTCAACATTTACCTTGGAGAGATCACCTCTCTGACACTCATGTATTTTCTTCAAATGTAAACTCTATGCCTAGCACACAGTAAGCAGGCATTATGTACTTATTGAATAAGCAAACTCTTTTTTTATTCAACATCTTCAAATTCCTACTATACATATGACATTGCGTTAGGCACTAAGGCAGAATCACAGGCTACCCCTACCTTCACAAATATAGCATCACAAATATTTTCATCTTTTGTGTGCATCTACTGTAAGCAAGAAACTTCTCAAATAGTTAAAATTTTAAAGGTAAGACATAACTTTTGGTTCTTCACCTAGAAGTTGGGCCCTTTGATTCCATTTTACAAAGGCAAGGATACCGGCTTAGCAGATGTAAGTGGGAAATTATAAGTAACATTCATGTCTTTCTTAAAATGTGACTGTTTATAAATATAAGTTGAAACATCTTATTGATCTTTCTATCCTCTAAGTTTCTACCACCTTTTCTGGCACATAGTAGGTGCTTCATAAATATTTATTAAAGAAGTTTAAGTCTTGACAATTCCTATAAAATGGCCAAGCCAAGAAAAGAAACAAAGGGAATAGAGCTCTGTGTGTGAGTGTGTGTAGTAAACTTTATCTTGAGGTAATTTTAGATTTAAAGAGAAGTTGAAAATATAGTAAAAAGTTCCCATATACCTCTCACCCTGTTTCTCCTAATGTTAATATCTTAAAAATCTGCCCAAACCAAGAAATTAACATTAATACCTTACTATCACTTAAATTTGAGATTTTTCTTGGATTTCACTAGTTTTTACACTAATGTCTTTGTTCTGTTCCAAGATTGAATCAAGGATATCACATTGCATTTAGGAATTTCTAGGTTCATCAACCCAAATAACCAGTTGAAGCCTAATTAAATAGTTCACATTTATCTAGAATAGAAACAAAGTAGCACAAGACCTGTGGGAAATGCCATCAAATAAAAAACAAAGATGAACAAAGAAAAACTGACCCCAAAGACACAAGAATGACACAGGAAATAGGAATAATGTTTACATTTGTAATTATATTGTTAGAGAGATTTGAGAAGATAGTTCACCTATTAAATAAGAATGAAGGCAAAAAAATATACCAGCAATCAAAGAATCAAAAAGACCTGTTGGAGATTAAAAATTCATAGGAATAGAAGCTTAGAAAAGTATTTGAAGAATAGTTTGAGGGAAAAAATTCTTAGATTGTAAAGGTAAAGAAATAGGGATAGAAAATATGAAAAAAATACAAGTGGCAGGGCAAAGCAATCAGGAAGCATGGTACTCATCAAAGAAGTTTCAGAAAGAGAATAAAGAGAAATGATGGGAACATATTCTCAAAGAAATAACAGAATAATGTTTCACTGAAGTAAAAGTGGACACCAGTCTTCATACTTCGAGGGCTCAAAGTATAGAGAGAGCAGGGATGAATGAAATAATATACCTACTACCTACCTCTTCAGAATTTGAGAATATCAAGGATAAGAGAAAACCTTAAAATCCCAAAAGCAGACAGAGGGAAAAGAAAGAAAAGTATACCTATGGAAGAAAGCATGAAACTGGTCTCAGACTTCGCATCATCTAGTTTTATAAACTAGAAAGTAGTGGAAAAATAGCTTCAAAACAGTGAGGGAAGATTATTTTAACATAGAATTCTCTATCCTGACAAGTTGTTAGTCCAAGTTTTTGTTACAAAATAAAGAGCTTTTCAGACTTGCAATAACACCGAAATTTGTTTCTTATACATCTTATCTAAGCAAGCCAACAGGTAACATACTCCAACAAAACAAGGAAATATTGAAGAGAGAAGAAAATATGGAATCTAAGAAAGAGAGGTTCTGATCTGGGAGGACAGTGAAGCTCCAGGATAATACACTTGCAAGTAGGCACAGAGGACAGGCAGTCCTGATTGTAGTGGGGTGTCAGAGGGTCTGGGAGAGAGGATTTCAAGGAAAAAAAAAAAGGAAGAAAAAGGGAATTCCATGTAATTGACCATGTGATTAAGAGCCTGAAAAAATGTGGGGATCTGGTGAAGACATGCTATTGATTTTTAAAAATAAAGAGATGTTAATTTAAAAAAAGAGCTATGCAGAGTCATAGTACAAACATAAAATAAATTAAAATGGACTATGATTTTGAGCAATTGATGGGGTATAAAAAAGCAAATCCAGTTAACACAGATTCTAAGAAAATTATACACCAAGTAACAAAAAGGGATCATTACATTAGATTTTTAGAAAAGGAAATTCATCCTAAAACACTTCAGCATATTTCACTCTGAAATGACCAAGATTTATCAAATTGTAATAGTGCTATCTGCTTATTGTAGTTACCTTTTAGAGTCAATGTATATACGAAGTAAAAACTCATTATCTTTAACTTCAGAAGATAATGCAAATGCTAACCTTGAAAGTTATGGTCAACGGGAATTGAGAGCTAGAAGGGGAAGGTTGTGTAAAAATAAGGACAGGAATACTAATTTCCTTATTTTCCATAGCGAGCAGCTAAACAGCACCGTCTGAAGTTGCTGAAATGAGAAACAGAGGTGTAAATACTATACTTATAAGTAGTTTAACTTACATTTAAAGTTACAATCAATAGGAGAACTAAAAATAATATGAAAACAGTTTAAATATGGGAAGAAATGAGAAATAGTGTAATAATGTTAAATTCTCATCTTGTAAAATTAGAGAGTCAAAAGATGTCACAGGACAGGAATAAAGACACAGACCTACTAGAGAATGGACTTGAGGATATGGGGAGGAGGAAGGGTAAGCTGTGACAAAGCGAGAGAGAGGCATGGACATATATACACTACCAAACGTAAGGTAGATAGCTAGTGGGAAGCAGCCGCATAGCACAGGGAGATCAGCTCGGTGCTCTGTGACCTCCTGGAGGGGTGGGATAGGGAGGGTGGGAGGGAGGCAGACCCAAGAGGGAAGAGATATGGGAACATATGTATATGTATAATTGAGTCACTTTGTTATAAAGCAGAAACTAACACACCATTGTAAAGCAATTATACTCCAATAAAGATGTAAAAAAAAAAAAAGATGTCACATGACATTTTCAAATAAAAATAATAGAGGTATAAGCACATCATTTAGTGTTTTGGAAGCAACCAGCAGATGAACTTAACCCATAAAAGGGGAAATGTCCTAGACAGTGTTAAAGGCTAAGACATTGGAAGCCTTTGCGTATTTTATTTTTCATGATGTGCATATAATTTTTAAATATTATAAATATATGTCAATTGCAGAATTTTTTAAATTAAAAATCTTTTAAAATAAGTCCATAACATTTACAAAAGGATGTTAGTTGCAGTATATTCATAAAGTGTCAAATTGGATTTAAAAACCAATAGATCAATAGGAGAATATTGTATGGAGTTTAATATGGAGTTTAATGCAGCATTAAGAATAATTACGTGGGGACAACTGTACTGCCATGGGTGGATTTCTAACAAATGTAGTTGGTGAGAGGAAGGAAGCTACAGAATATGTTCATGTATAAGAAGCATAGGGTTCCATTTCTACAGATACAAATGCATAAAGGATTTCAGGGAATAGGTCTGGAACTGACAGCAGTGTGGTGTGAATTATAAGGGGAACTTAAGTTCTACATAGTTTTGTTTTGTTTTCTTTTCCCCTATGACTTTCATTCTTTTTTTAAACTCTGCACATTTTTCTACTTTTTATTGTGGGAAAGTAGAGAGACTAGTATAATGAATCCCCATGTATGCATCTTTCAGTTTTAATACGTATCAACTTAAAGCCAATCTTATTCTATCTCTACTCCTACCCATTTTCACCCTTTATAGATAATTTTGAAGAAAATCTCAGACATAATATTACCTGTAAATATTTTCATGTTACAAGATAATTATCCAGATTTTAAAAATTAATCATTTCATGTCATCAAATATCATGTTCAATATTCTGAAAGATTCATATGTGCACTTTTTTACAATTTGTTAAAGTCATTATGCTTGATTTTTTAACGTTTTAATTTGTGTCATGAAATATTTAAAAAACGAAAATATGGAAAATAATTAACAGGCATGCATATACATACCAACCAGATTTATATGTTGTTATATTCTACCATTTTGGCTTCAGAATTTTCAAGAAATAAAAACATATTTTGGGGAGAAAAAATACAATCATTCTTTAAGAAATACAACATGTTTTCAAAGACATAAAAATGCTGAGGAATAAAAAGTTCATGATACAAATTTATTCTATGCTTCCCTAAACTTCTATTTCCCCCTTCTTTCTCCCCAGAGATCATATCTGTTCTATTGTTAATATATATCCTTCCCATCATATGCTTTATAAGTTTAATACATACATAAGCACATACAAATAATATCTTTTACTAATTTAAAAAACTTTAAATGGTACTATATTGTATGTATCCAATGATATCTTTTTACCCTCAACATTATGTTTCTAATATTTATCCATCTTGATACATTCAGGTCATTTATTTTAATTGCTGCCTAGAATTTCACTGTGTTTATATATTCATTCTCTCATTGATGAATGTTTAAGTTACCCCAAGTTCAGTCCTGCAAGTTCTATCATAATGATTATTCTTATTTATTTATTTTTATTTTTATTTTTATTTTTTGCGGTACGCAGACCTCTCACTATTGTGGCCTCTCCCGTTGCGGAGCACAGGCTCTGGACGCGCAGGCTCAGAGGCCATGGCTCACGGGCCCAGCCGCTCCACAGCATGTGGGATCTTCCCGGACCGGGGCACGAACCCGTGTCCCCTGCATCGGCAGGCAGACTCCCAACCACTGTGCCACCAGGGAAGCCCCATAATGATTATTCTTGAACATATTTCTTCAAGTGGATATGTGCGTGTTTCTCTAAGTAATATTCCTAGAAATGAGCTTCTCAGTCATAGAATATGGTATTTTCAAATTTATTTGATATTGTCAATTTGTGCTGCTAGTGATTTCCCAATTTGTTCTCCCCCAGCAGTATATGAGCTTCCTCTTACCACACCCTCATCAATCTTTGATATTTTCCAAGTTTTCAATTTGCTAGTCTGAGGGATGTGAATTTCACTGTGATTTTAATGAACATTTCTCTGATTGCTAGAGGAGTTTCAGACACTTATTGACCTCTCAGGTTTCTCTTTCTTCAAAATTCCTATATTTAACATCTGGTCATATTTCTATTGGCTTATTTGACATTTTCTCATTAATTTTAGGAGTTCTTTATAAATTCTGGACACAGTTTTCATCATACATTATCATTTATTTGAGTTGCAAGAATTTTTTTTCCATCTTTGACTTGCTCTTATTCAGAGTCCTGTCATAAAAAAAAAAAAGTTTAAAATTTTAATGTAGTCAAAACTATCAACATTTTTCTCTTATGGTTTGTGCCTTCTGGGACTTGTTTATAAAATCCTTTCTAATTCCAATATCCCTAACATATTCTATAATTTCCTTAAAAATTTTTAAAGTTCCAAATTTCATATTTTGATTTTCATAATAAAAATATATTCATCTATTACTTCTATAATAATTAATAAAAAGATACAAAAGTAAAATTCATCCATAATTTTAGCCCTCAGAAACCAAGTGCTGTTAACATTTATACCACATACTTCCAATTTCATTTCTGTACACATATCCTTTGTGATATAAGTAAGATGACACATTACCTATGTTTTTATACACTTTTTTTCATTGAACAACACTTATTAATATTTTTAGATGTATAATAATTCACAGAAGGAGAGGTTGAGGCTGGAGTACTGGGAGATGCAAGGTTTGGAGAGGGAACCTGAGTGAAAATTTTCCTTTACAGTGTGCGTGTGGGATACAAGCAACCCAAACCATGTACACTAATTCGCTTTTTTTGTTTTTACATAGCCTCTATGTGTCCCCCCACTGTAGAAACTTACATAGTCTTCTAGTGATTGTTGCTCGTATTCTGCTTCCTCAATTAAATCATACACTCCTTTAGGTCAGAGACAGCTCTCACTCATCTTTGTATGACCGATTGAACCCAGCAAATATTAGGTGCTCACGACATATGGAAAGGAAGGTGGTAAAGTGAACAGTGAATTAGGAATGAAGAGACCTAGATTCTATCTAGTTCAGTAAGTAACTACCAAGAAGTGTCTTAAACAAATTTCTTCTGAAACCCAGTCTCTTCATCTGTAAATTGAGGGGAGGGGATTAGATCACCTTTAAGTTTCCCATCTCCTCTGACATTCCAGACTCTCTTGTTTCCTTAAAAAGGGAAGTATTCACAGGGCCCATAAATATTCTTTAAAAATTTATATTTCATGATACTATTAAGTAGCCCAGGCTTTCAACAACTTATGATATCCAACAGTAACAGGTGTTTACTTAAACACAGATGGAAATTGTGGTCCCTTAAGAGTGCCAATTTTTCAGTAGAGATGTCCTTGCAGGTTTGGATGGATGAGCTGTTTTCTGGTAAGTAGCCATCGGAATACCAGAGAGTGAGCTTAATGTAAGATACCCATTGGAGCTCTGTTACCACTGAGATTTCTGGCAGGATATAGGGCCATGTCATTTCCTGGCTCGTTTGCCTTTCCATCTGTCCCATGGACTCCAACCCACTAAAGGGAGTTTGTGATTACATCTCCCTCTAGTGACAAAAACCTTTGCACAGTGCAAAGTCTCCTGTGGCACATGAGAAAGAACATTTGGCTAGAAAAATATAAATGAAAAGAGAATATACTGGTCCTTTGATAATTCGAGGAACATTTTCTCACTGTTGCTCTGTGAGAGGAGCAAAGTTCATCATATATTTCGCTTTGCATTGAGAGAACTAACAGTCAGCAAGCTGTGTTTTTTTTTTTTTTTTTTTGCATGTCTGAGAACCAAATAGTCAGGAGTCTGCCCCATTAATATGATGCACCAGACCAACCATTAACCAAAGTCTCTTATAAACATATAATAGGATAATCTCCAGTGCAAATATACACAACAATAATCTCTCTTCTATTCATTCTATGTATAGTGGTCCACAAAACTGGTTTTGGTTGAAACAGCCATATGATAATTTTTTATACTAAGGAACTAAAAATATCAGGAATACAAATTTTTACCCTAAAAATATACATTCATAAGAGAAATTCATAATAATAGTTAGCCAAGGTTAACTCAAAACCAATAGTTGGAGAAATGAGATAGACCAGACAGAAGGCAGTTCATATTTTGGGACATGATTTCTCATAAGAAAGCTGGTAGAAATGGCCTCTTGTGTATTTGCACCATCCCTTCAGCAGTAGTCCATTGTGATTCAAGGGAAAATACTAGGCAAACAAACAGCTATTTTGTTTTCTTCATATTTTGTTTGTGATAAGTGCTGTTGTGATTGTCCAGTACTTATCACAGACCAAATAAGGAGGAAATCTCCCCTGCATTGGCAAAGAACTTGCTCATGGTCTCGTAAGCAAGGGGCCAAACCAGTGACATCACCTCAAAACTCTAACCTCAGGATGTCTCACCTTTCACATCAAATTCCCTAATCCCTCTATTCAGTACAACTTCAGGTCAAGGGATTAGGATGTCCTGGATCTTTAAGAATTTGCCATCACAAACAGATTCATTTCAGGAGCCTTCTTTTCATTGAAACTGTTATATCTGCAATGGAAGCTAGGCACTGGGCTCTGGGGAAGAAGGGATTTTCACCAGCTCCCTGGGAAGTCCCTCTCGTTTCTAAGTTCCATCTCTCAGTTCATTTTACGAAGCTCTTTATACAGCTGGTCCTGTAATTTTAGACCAACATGGTCAGTTTTTTTCACCATTGACCTTGCGGATGGACAACCGAAGAAGTCAAGTCTGTGATTTCTATACAGTTGTAGTCGCTGAATTGACCCAGGTGTCAGAAACGAATCGGTCAGACTTCTTAAGTTTACAGCACAGAAACCTAAGGCCTAGAGTGGATAAGACTTCCCAAAATCACACAGAAAGAGTAAGACTAGAAGCCAGATCTCAGGATTCCAAGGACTGAGTCTTTTGCATCTTGCCATACTGTTTTTGTTTTGTTTTTTTCAAAACAGACCGGAGATCACATTTCCAAATAAACATAGATTTATTTTTGCCCATTCAAAATAGTCTTTTAAGAAGTTTATGGATATTTAAATAATGGTACTTTTATGCAAAACGTATTTAGAATTCATCTTTGGGCATTACACCTAGTCTATGGTACATTATTAATGATTTCCTTAGCTAGCAGGCTGTTAGCTCATTAAGCGCCCAGTCTTCAGTTTTGCCTGTATCTCCAGCACTTAGCATATAATTGGTACCCTGTAGCTCATCGCAAATATTTTTTGAATAAAACAGCTCATCACTGTTTATCATTTGATAAAATGTTTAATTATTAGAAATATCCAATATCACAAAGAAAAAAATCATAAAATCAGTGGTTGGATGTATACACTGCATCATATGATTGAGTCCCTGTCTCTCCCCTGCAGGGCTAGAGTAATCTGAGGGCAGAAACCATGTCTTTTTCACCCAGCGTCTCACAGCACCATGCCAATTCTTGCACAGAAAAAGAACTCGCATAGATAATCAATACATATTTAATGAATAATGGGGCAGCAGGTGGGAATTTGGATGAAGGTGGAGACCCATTGTTTCTAGGTTGCTGCAACAAGAATGTAATGGTAATATTTCTTGGTTGGAACACAAAAAAACTTGAGCTATTGCCAAAGTTCTAACCCTTAACTGGCCCCTTTGAATGAAAAAGCATGGATGAAAAAGCATGGCAAAGACCTTGGATGAAAAAGCATGGCAAGGACAATAGATTGCACCATAAACTGACATCTAAATGTCTTTAGCTGCCCATATCCTCATCCCAGAGTGTTTCAAAGACAGATTTTTCTCTTTTTCAAAGATCTCGTCTTGCTCCTTCAATGCAGTGAGTACACACTGCCAGCAGTACATTAAAGAAGGAGCACATATGACTACTGTAAGTTCTCTAATACTTAGGGCTGGTTGTGATCGGTGTTTGGAATTACATATATTATGCTTGGGAATAATGCACAATGGGATATTTTCTGGAAAAAAACTATGCACATACATAAGTAATCAAAGGCTGTGTAATAAATGCACTTGGGCAAAACCAGTGACACCTATCTACCCAAGGTTGTCCCTTTTTAAATCCACAGTTAAATGCTGAGGCTCAGGTGCATATTTTCATCTGATCCCATTTTCTTTTAGAAATGAGAGTTAAAGAACCTTCCCTTTTACCACACATTGTCCTGGGTAGAGTAGAAGGGAATTAATATTTGTGGTAAATAAACTTCAGGGCTCTGAGATCCCATGAAGCTTAATTAGATGTATAAAAAATAACTTTAAATTTGGGCGTAACTACTAGGGTCATCAATAGTGCCTTGGGCATCGTCCCACAATCCAAAATAATTTTTCTTTATAGAGGAATGTGCTTGAAATATTATGTTTCATTCCTTAAGGGGAATCGTCCCTATTTGGGATTCTTAATATATTCTAGTTTAACACGCAGGACTTATTTTTAACAAAGTGTGTTTTATCACTGAATCAGTTTGTGGAAGAGACCAAGAGCTGGTTGCATTCAGTCCCGCCCATATACAAATAAGACTGTTTGGTTGGCGAGGGAAGGAACTTTGTCTTCCATACTATTCTGTCCTTCTACTGCTCCTGACCTAAATCTCCATCTAGAGTGGACGAGTTTATAATATTTCTTTATAAGTATTCTGGCACATTAAAGTGAGTGTCTGTACATGGAGCAAGTTGGATGGAGATAAAGTGTAGGGCAGGATAACACTTCTGTTGGACAGCTTGCTGGCTGCTGTCGTGTTCGCTGGATGCCAACATGAAAGATAGGTGAAAAAATCCCTCAACCCAGGCAATGTACATTTCTCATTCCAGTGAAAATTGAGTGAGTGGCTGTGGCTCTGATGCTACTTCCATGTGGCTCCTAAGCCCCAGCCAGCAAAGGCTCTATCTTAAGTGAGTGCGATGGTGAGATTCAGAGGTCTTCAGCTGCTGATGCTGCTACCGTCTGTGCCACTCAAGATCAGTTTGGACCTACCGAGTTCCCCACTTACTACATCAGCACAGAATCGCTTTCCCCCTGACAACCCAAGGGATCTATTGAAGTCTCCAGAATGGGAAGCATCTCTCTTCTCCCTCACACCCTGTAGTATTCTCTATAATCTGATATGAAGCATGTGAATCCTACCCAGACCCCTGAAATTAAGACTTTCAAAAGCCAAGGGCTAACTCTATTTTTCTCTTTTATTTCTGCTATGTCATCTCTTCTTTGAGGCAATACAAAGAATGCCTACCTGGATGAATGGAGGAAACATTAGGAGTAAAAATCACATCATAATGCTTTAAAAATATGATCTCACAATAACTTGTACATGCATGGAGAGAGAAAAAAGGGATACAAGCCCAGAGAAATGCATTCATAGTTTGTTATTTTAAGACCATGGAGACAAACAGAGATCCCCTTGTTTAATCCTTCCATTTATAGTGGGTAGAACCAAGGTCCAGAGGAAGGAAATGCTTTGCTCAATGTGACAGTATAAGTTATTGGGAAAAAATGGGATTTTTGACCCATTTCTTATCAATTTAGTTTACAGAAAAAAATACATACTTCAATGTTAGTCAAATCCATATTTTAATTCATATCTGAAAAAGATTTTTAATTAGTATATGAAATAAATTCTGTCATTTATTAGCATGTGTGATCTTTGGCAACCATTAAACATCTTCAAGGGTTATCTGTAAGTGGGGCTAATATTATACTCTGTAGACTTGTTATAATCAAACTGTAGGTAAAGTATCCAAATTTTTGGCATATACTAAATGCTCAATAATTCATAGCTGTGGTATGAAGTATGATGCTATACTCTAACTTTCATATTTGTGGTTATAGATTATCATATGAACATGTAGATGAAAGATGCTAGTTAGCTGCTTAAATAAATAAACATTATTTATGCTTTTTGTGCTATATTGTTCTATAATAATGTGCTATATTGAAGGCTATAATATCCCTTAACAGGCAAGGTTAAAACAAAGTACTTTTGAACCTTTATTATTCACTTCCAAAAGTACGCATTCAATTAGAAACACTGAAGCATTTACAAGTAGAATTTTCTGACTTTTTAGTTCAAACAGTTCAGCCAATCTGAATACAGGTCAGTCAAAAGATGTAGGATAAGAAAGCTAGATTAAAGGATTAGTATATCTTTTTCACACAAGACACTGAGCCTTACAGAAGGGAAATGACTTCCCCAAGGTGGCAGAGCTAGTTCTTATAGAGCCAAGCTTAGAATCTCCAAATCCAGATATCTAAACTAGGTCACATTACCCCCTCTGTCCCATTTGTAATTTAAGAGTTAGGAAACATAAACCTCAAACCTAGAAGTAATCCAGACTCTTCCTCTGCCTTCATACTACACCTTAACATCAACCATCAGAGGTACTATAAATTGCCTTACGTAACTCTTAAGATTCACTCCCACCAGTAAAGCGCAGGTTATGAGACAGATCTGACTGCCCCAAACTGCTTATCAATGGATTCCTTATTTCCATAAACTATTTTTTCTTATTTATAATGTTTTTTAAAATTACCTGTTATCGATATATTATTTTAAAACCTTTTTAAAGCCACCTTTTTTGCTTTATTAAATTCCCACAATTCTATTTCTTTGGTATTTTCTCATTTTTATTTGTCCAGATACTCAATTAAGAGAGAGAAAAAAAAAAAAAACGGGTTGCCTTACCAGAGTTTCAATCTAGTCCTAAAATAAAGGAGATAGACTAATTTTCTGATTACTCCTTTTACTTAAACAAGTTGAAAAGATAAAAATAAACAAATGCCGGAGTGATTCAGGGATAATAAAGGAATTTTATCTAAACAATCCCAATCACAAAGACACAAAAATACTAGTTAAACACACAAAACATAGGAAGGACAGTGAAAACTGCCTTTATCATAGACACACCTGAAATATGTTCTCAAACCAGTCATGTTCAATTTAATAATAGTTAATATAAGCTGTTGCTACAGTATTTTTACTGTTTTTAAATTAAACCTCACCCATTTATAATCCATATAAACAGACTTAAAAACAAAACACAAAATTCTTAGCATCAGTTTCTTGGTCAAAGTGCAGTAAAAGAACAAGTGAAAATGCCAACAGTGAAACTCAGGAACAAGTTCAAACATCATAGACACAGTTGAGACTCTAAGAGTTGTATCCCATGGTTAAGAAAAAGGGATGCTTTTATAAATAAGAAAAATGCCTTCATCAGCATAAAGCATAGTCAAACATCATTATAACAAATGTTTTTGATGTGACACTAAAGAATAGGATTTGCAGGTAAGGGAGGGATCTGTGAGGCTGACTATTTTCTTGTTTACATCTTCTAATTTTTCATAATATATTTTTGCTATGTGACTTTAGTCTTATCACACTTAACCTCCTTGAGACTCCAGTCTCAAAACAAAACTAAAACAATAATCTACCTCACCTGTCATTTGGTGTAAATTGTGAAGAAAAAGCCCACAGAATTTTTTGACAGAATGAATGTAATGGTGAAAGAAAGAGAGTTGTCAAGAATAACTTTAAGGTATTTAGTCTTAGGGTCTGGAAGGATGGTGTGGCCATCATTTGAATTAGGGAAGCCTGTGGAGAGAGCGTCTGAGATTCCACACTTCTCCAACAGACGTTACGCCTGCTCACTGATCACAGAAGTCAAGAAATTTGAAGGAATCAGAGTTCTTTACAATCCATTACTTAGCCCAGGCCTAGCACACCTGTGCTATGCTTTGTTGGATTCTGTGGCAACAGATTTCTACAATTGGCTGCTCAGATATTTCAATATGAAAAAAGCCTCTTTCTAAAAAAGGTCTTTACTTCCCAATGAGGTTACCTGCAGAAAGGTGGTTCCCAGTTATCTAGATTATATACTCTATTTCATGAGATACTTGCATATCCTGATTATTTTATTGTTTAATACATTTCATATTAGTGGGAAAAATCATTTGGGATATATTAGATATCATATCTAAAATTAAAATGCAATACACTTTTAGACATAATCAGAAGATAAAATTGCAGCTGAAATGGAGGATATATAGTGATTGAGGGACCAAGGTCAAAGGTAATTTTAACATGATACTTTTCTATTAATAATTTTAAGAATGCACAGCTCCTCCTGTCTGACAAATTCCTTCCTTTAGTAACTTCCTTCCCTTTAGGGAAGCTAAATTATTCATCTTTTCTATTGGGAAGTCTAAAATGTATAAATAAAGAAATAGAAATTGCAGTCTATTATTTAGAATTAGAAAGGTATCTAGCTGGGTAATAGAAAATTAAGATCTATAAATTAGTGAGTCAATGGTGAGAGGAAGTATAATTTTCATAGGAGGGAGTCATTAAATACTGTGCCAGTTGGAGTCTGAGTAGAAAGCAGATGGCACACTGTTGTTGAAGAGAGTTTAATGAACAGCAATTTACAAAACTATGGACCATGTTTAGGTAAAACAATCAGGGATGATAAAGTACCCAGATTACATCAAGGGGCAGGTGCAAGAAGCAATTGCCAATACCTGGCGTGACTTATAGCTGTAAGGGAGGGTCCCTCCCAGGAGCTGTGGCTGACAGGAGTTGTAGCCATAGATGGGAGCCACTTCCCAACCATCACCTGATGGAAAGCTAGCCAGCAAGACAAATACCCTCCCTTTGATCTCAAGATGATGCCAAACCCATTTTGCCATTGGCCAAACCCATTTGGAAGACTCAGGGAATGGGAGCCTAGACAGTGAGATCCAGAGGTCAGCCTCCTAGGTCACAGTGCAGGGTGGAAGATGATGGACAATGGATGCGGAGAAGCACAGAAAATTTCAGCTGGGATACTCTCCAAGAGTGGAAGCACAAACATATTAAAGTTGCCTGGGAAAACACATAGATGTTTACAAAGAAACATCATTATTTTTTAATAGAAAAAAGTTGAAAGAGTAGGGTTAAAAATAATTCTTACCACTCGAAATAACCATTGTTTATACATTATTTCAGATCTTTCTAGATAGATAGATAGATAATCAAAATAAATAAATATGTAGGAAGACAGAAGGGTAGAAGATATTTAAAATTATATTACATCATAATTTCTTATAAAGAGTACTAAATATAATACTACTTGAATACAATGGAGGATAAGTCTAAGATATTTAAAATGTAACTGAAGTGGAATTCAAGGATTTACTGATACATATTTTTTTACCACAAGCTTTATTAGTATAGGTGCCTTAGCACATTTTGCCGTCTTTTAAAATTTACACTTTATGTGACTTATTAAACTTTGCATTTATCATTTATTTATATTTTTATGGATTCATAGATGTGTATTTTATTCTAATGGCTATAATCCAATCTTATTATTTATTGGGGTGCTTAAGTTGACCCAGATTTGGCCAGTGGGGGCCCCTTCAAACTAGCTTCTCTGTCCTCTTGACATGTACCCATCATTCTAAGAGTATCTCTTTACCCTTTCAGCCTTACAGAATGTTCCAGGCTCATTTCGTGCTTTCCCTGCCCAAGCTCTGGGAATAGCCATTCCTTCAAAGATCCCTGGTTTCTTTTAGTGGAGAATTATATTTCAAAACCAAGACTTAAGTGATATTATGCTCATTTATATAAGCATACCTCTGTTCCCAAGTCCTCTTAGTGAATAGAGCTAGGGAATGCACACACACATTCATTTATGTCTATGCTTATTTATATATCTATTAATTAATTTATCTCTGTATCTATTTATCTATCTAAACTGAAAACCATGAGTTCACATTGATGTCTTCAATTCTAACCTAACACCAACAGTTTCATTTTGTTTTTCCCTTTCCATATTTGCAATGCCCTTCTCTAACCCTGAGGCACTTGGCTCCCATGATACTTAATAGTTTTGCTTATTTGATTAACCACTTATATGTTAAAAATCTTCCTCACTGCTGACACATGCCCCTACCTTCCACTGCCAGAACTCCAATGTTCCATGTTGAGCTGTCCCTCTCCCCACACACAGAAACTTTCCTCACCCCTGCTGGGCTCCAGTGCCCTGTGCTGGGCTCCAAAATCTGCACTTGGACACCTCTCTCACACTAGTTGAGCTCTAAAATCTCACTCTGGGTCACCATAGTGTTTTCTCTCTTCCCAATTTTGATACCAAACTTTCTTTGGGCTGAATTTTTCAGGAAGAAACAGGAATAGAAAGAAGAATAAGAGAACTATTATTTTAAATACCTATGTTAGAAAGAAAAGGGAAGTAAAATCAATGGGCAAACTTTCCATCATTTAAAAAAATCTAGAAAAAGAACAAATTTTAGAAATACTAAAAAAACTTTTTAAATAATTGTGAAAGGAGAGAAAACTAGCAATAAAAGTAACAAAAGAGGAGACATTACAGGTGTCAAAAGATAATTAGGTGATATCATGGATGACATTATATCAATAACTTTGACAACTTGATATAAAGGACAAATTCCTTGATAAATATAACTTATCAAGATGAACATAGAAGAAATAAGAAATCTGACTGCTCACATACTTATTAAGGAAATTGAATTCTTGATCAAAAACCTTCCCACAAAGAGAATCCTGGTCAAAAATGGCTTCAAGATGAATTCTAACAAACAACTAAGGGAGAACTAATATTAATTCTGTAGAATATATAGAAGGAGGAAACACTTTCCAAACTATATGCATAACCCTAATGCCAAAACTTGACAAAGATATCACAAGAAAATAAAATTATAGAACAATATAACTTATGATCAAAAATTCAAAAATTTCTAACAAAATATTAGCAAGTTAAACTTAACAATATTTTTTAAAGACAATAAATACATCGTGACTAAGTGATTTTTAACTCAGGAATAAAAGCCTGGTTTAATAAGAAAATCAATCAATGTAATTATCACATAAATAGGACAAAGGGGAAAAATCATACATTATCTCAATAGGTGCAAAAAAGCAGTTATGATAAAACTCTCAATATCCAGGAATAGAAGAAAATTTCGTCAATCTGACTATGGGCATCTAAAAATAACCTATAATTAACATTATTCTTAATTGTGAGGGACTTAAAGTGCTTTCTTTCTTAAGAGTGGGAATAAGGAAAGGGTGTCCTGTTCCTCCTCAACCTTTGCCTTCAGCTTTTTAGTGAGAGTCTTAAACAGTGCAATAAGGCAAGGAAAATAAAAGAAAGGGTAAAAACTGAAAAAAGAAAGTATTGTTACTCATAGGTGAAATAATGTTAATATTAAGAGCCCAATAAACTTCACAAAAAATACTGTTCGAATAAATGTATATACCAAGTTCACAGGAAACAAAGTTACTAGTCAAAAATCAATTGTCTTTCTATAAATAAGCAACACATAATTGGAAATTGAAATTTTTAAAATACCATTTAGTATATCATCAAATCCATCAAATATATAGTTGTAAGTATAACAAGATATCAATGCTGAAAACTACAAAATATTGCTGAAATAAAAAAATTAAAACAAATAAAACCTGATGATATTAGAGAGATATACAATATTTATGAATTGGACGACTGAATATTATTTATATCTTCCCTGTCAAAACTAATCTCTAAATTCACTGCAATCCCAATGAAACTTTCAGCAGGCTTTTTGAAGAAAGTAAGATGATTCTAAAATTTATATGAGAATGTAAATGATCTAGAATGACCAAAACAATTTCACATTTGTACACTGTAATATTTGTAAGATCCAGAATCAGAAAGTGACAGTTCTCACAATGACAGAGTGACCTAAGGTAAGGGAAGCCAAGAAGAGGAACTCAAAAATAAAGATTAATAGCTATCTACTTACTGTGTTCCAGGCATTATTAGGACTTCGTATGTATTCTATCTTTTAATCCTCACAATAGCCCTATGAGGCAGGTGTAATTAGGACCTCTACTTTATAGATGAAGCAGGTAGTGGAGCCAGAATACAAAGTAAGGGTTTTCAGATTACAATACTATCCATGAATGAAAAGGAACAGACCAAAATAGCATTTACATTTCATATCCAATATAAACAAGGTGAAACATTCTAAGCTTTCCAATATATTATTAGTATCTCTAAATAAGAATGATGTTTCGCTATAAAGTGACAACTTGCTCTTCACGGTGTAAACTAAAAACATTTCTTTCCAAAATTTTTCAAAATGGTTGAATGAACAATGTGTTGATGCAAAGATTTAATGACGACTTGAAAGTAGGAATAATATTAAGAGACGATAGGGTGGGGCTGAATCCCAAGCAATTATTCCCAGAAGTTATACAGTAAAGAGTATAAACCTGGGCATTCTCAGAAGTCCATTTATGCTACAAGTATGGACACCTGAATTAAACAGTTTTGAAGGAACAAACCTTTATTACTAAACAAGGGTCATTCTCAGAAAATAAAAGAAATCAACATGATGATACAAGGTTTTCCCTGTATCATTCATTAGGAAAAAAAAAAAAAAGAATATGAGTAAACTCCCTGTTTGCACTGGGAAACATTTTTTAAATATGTTATTAAATATTTATTCTAATAATATTTGTTGAGTTTTCCTATAGGGAGAAGAGATATAAAAACACAGCTATTGTGTTTGAGAAATTCATTTTAGTGAGTAAACAAATGTATGGGCCATTAACTGAAACTATAGAGAAATCAGAACTGAGAAGATTGTGTAAATTGCCAAAGGATAAATGGATAGTGGAGGCCTGGGGAAGGGAGCAGTCAGGGATGGATGCAATGAGAAGAAATTTATGAAGAAAGTGTGATAAATCACTTGCGGGGCAAGGATAGTAAATACATTCTGGATAAGGTATCGCTGTAATCAGAGACATGGTGGCCTACAGAGTGTTCTGGAAACTGCAAGAAAGCCAATATGGCTAAATAAATATGTGGTAGATGGGCAATCAGTGAGGCTCAGGGGGCAGAATGTGCAGGATTTTTAATTTTACCCTGAGGTTATAGAACCATGGAAGGTTTTACACATTGGGGTAATTTATTTGTAGTCTTATCAGTAATCTGGCCCAGGTTGCAGCCTAGATGATGATTAAAACGCTATTGCAATAGTTCACAGGGAAAAATCTAAAGACATAGAAATGAGATCAAAAGATGAATTTGAGGACATTTAGGAGACAGGATCAATGGAAATGAACAAGGAAAGCAGAACGAGAGGGGTCACTCCAGGCTGACTCAGGGGCTGGAGGTACACGTAGCTTGATGAACATGAGCGGTGCTAAAGGATGCCGCCTTTGATTTGATCGTCCTTCCAATTAGACTTCTAGAGCTAAATCGGGGGGGGGGGGCAAAGCATAAGATAAGTAGAACCCCAGTTTCTTAAAGTGCATTTCACCCACCCTTCTTTTGTGAATTAAGTTTTCATAAAATAAGAGCAATCCTGAATTTTCTAAGCTTTGACTTTCACCAAATGACAGAATGACAGCTACCAACTTTGGCAAGCCTAATTCTACCCAGAACCTGAGATGTCAAATTTCCTTGTCCTAAGGATTCAGATATGTAATTCCTTTCTAAACATTGTGCATGATTCACTCTGTCTGACTAATGACGTGACAGTAGGTAAAAGAAAAAAAGAGGAGAAATTGCCACGGAACAACAAATAACGTGAGACCACGCAAATATACTGAATGTGAACACCTGCTATTCCACACATCATGAGTTATTTTAGAAGTTTCAAGTTGAATAAGCACCAAAAGCCCCTGCAGAAACAGAAATATCTCCACCCAGAATGAGCTCTCTTCTTACCACACTCTGGGACCGTTCTCTGTGCTGCTGAAAGTGAGCTAAGCACAGATATGACTGTGTACTGTTGGTGTTATGGGCATACGGTCCAGGAAGCCATGAACAAAATGAATCTCCTCCACTTGTCCTTCTTCCATCTCTACATCTGTTCATAGCCTGATCTCATCCATCATCTCAATCTAAGCTCTGACCTCAGGTCAGTTCTCCAGGGCATCCGCTGGCCCTGGGCCGCTTTTTACCTCTGAGGAATCCCAACACTGATTTGTGGTTTCTTGGGAAGGCCCAGGACTGAGGATCAAGAGACCTGAACTACTATCTCACCTCACTTCAAGTTTCCATTCTGTAAAGTGAAAACAATCATGACTCAGCCATCACAGTAAAAGCCAAACCAAATGATGTTGTAAAATGGCCTTTGGAAGCTTAAAACGCTATACACATGTGGGAGATTATAATTGTCCGATAGCCTTTCTCAGCTAGTTTATACATTTTGTCTGAATTACATGAACGATGAACTTGGGTATCTTCTTTTGTATTAGGATAAATATACTGCCTTAACAGAGTGGTTATAAGAACAAAATGAGTACACATGTGGAGCACATGGCACAAGTCTTGGAAGCACTACACACTGAATAAAAAGTAGTACTCTTGGTGGTAGTGCTGCTATTATTACCATGACTCCTATTGATCTGTTCCAGAGAAATCAGTATTTGATCCCAGCCTATTTACAGGGCCCAAATGCAGTGCTTGGTGGGGAATCTGCAGATCGAGGGTGCAGAGGGAATGGTGAGTGAGTTGCTTGGTGTTCTTGTTCTTTTTTTTTGGCCATGCCATGCGGGATCTTAGTTCCCTGACCAGAGATCTAACCTGTGCCCCCTGCGTTGCGAGTCTTAACCACTGGACCACCAGGGAAGTCCCATGAGCCGCTTGTTTTAAGCGGCAGATGCAGACTAGACCGTGGCCCTTGCTTGGTACTAGTACAGCATTACCACTGCTAATAAATAGGGGCTGTGAGACTAAATTTTCTTAGAATCATGGAATGATTCTGGAATGATTCATGGAACGAGGGCCAAGAGAGTATGTTGTGTGCGTTTTGAATCATCACTGACAGTGAACTTGAGCTCCTGGTCCTTCCCCCGTGGATACAGTTGCTACAGACAAATATCATTATCCTTCACGTATGGAAAATACTTGGCTTGCCCTTTATTTCAGATCCTAGAATTTGAGAATTGGACAATACCACAGAGATCATTGAGCTTGACCCACTTACTTCCCAGATGATGAGACTAGGCCCAGAGAGAAGCGACTTGCTGAAGGCTGTATACGGCTGTATACCAGTGGAGAAACCAGACCAAGTCTCCTGACTCTCAGCTAGGGCTTTCTTCCTCTTTTATTCCGCACTCGGTTAATTTGGTCTCTGTTGGCCCCGACCACCTTGTTGTTGGTTTTCTGAGGTTGAGCACCTGGATGGGTTCTTATCCGAGTCTTGAACAGCAACCAAGCATGTGGATGGGCAGAGGTGGCTGACTCAGACTTCGGAACACTTTGCGCCTTAGGGGCCAAGGTACAGTGTAAAGGAAGGGTGTGTCAGTGTGACTGGGTGAATGAGAGGGGAGGAGAGTGGTTTCACCCTGCAGGGCTCCTGCTAATAAGTTCTGGGACACGGAGCAGCTTCGATTACTCACCCAACTTAAGATAGGCTTGGCCCAGGTAAACTGAGCCATGAATTACAGGGGCATCCCTCAGCAAAACAAATAAAGAGATTTGCTTTTGCAGGGAAAATCATTATCATTTTTTCATGCATTCATCCAGTTGTGCAAAAGATATTTATTGATTACCTACCACACGCCAGGAGATGTGCAAATATTCAGGTATTCAATGGCAAATTACATGATCCCTGTTCTCAGAAAGTGAGAGATGGCAGGCCAAGAGCTAAAGTTGATACAGTGAGATATATGCTGTAACAGTGGTAAGCACAGGGTGCATGTGGAAGCTCCAGGGAGGACCGTCTTGTGTGTGTTTGTGTTGTACATGTGTGCGGAGCTCAGAAAGATTTACCTGGAAGTGATTCTTGAGCTGAATCTTTAAGGATACAGAAGGAGTATAGCGTCAGAGTGTGAGACAGCATGGCTGTTCTAGGGAATTAGTAATTCCATATGTCCGAAGTACAGAATCAAACACAAGGATTATTAGAAGAGGCTTTTTTAAAAATTTATTTTATTCAAGTATAGTTGATTTACAATATTGTATTGATTTCTGCTGTACAGCAAGAAATTACACATATGTATATTCTTTTTCACATTCTTTTCCATTATGTGTTACCACTGGATATTGAATATAGTTCCCTGTGTTGTACATTAGGACCTTGTTGTTTACCCATTATATATGTACTAGTTTGCATCTGCTAATCCCAAACAACCAAACCATCCCTCCCCCACCCCCTTCCCCCTTGGTAACCACAAGTCTGTTCTCCATGTCTGTGAAGATGCTTGGCATGTAACTATCAACTCGCTGTAGAAATGTCCCATCTCACTTTGCTATCAAGCAAATGGAAGCTCAGGGAGACCAAGCCATTCTCCCAAGACTCAGCAGACGTCAAGCACCAAACCACGATTAGACTGGACCTTCATTTCTCAGGTGCCTCTTATCCTCAACTTAGAAGGTCATACTTGAAAAAATTATCTTCAAGTCTTCCTTAACATAGAGACTGAACAGTAGTTTGGAACTGAGATCCAAATTTCCTATGGAAACCATGGCATAAATGTTGGTTAGGGACCCAGGTTTATCTCACAAAAAGCTACTTAGTCTATGATGCACTTATAACACTGTACAGAACAGTTACAGTAACTGACTATGAAATGTAACCAAGTGTGTGTGGGAAAATGGACTTTAATTCAGAATGCTTGGAAACTCTCACCACCACCTTCCTGAAGTGGGAGATGGAGACTTCAAGATCATACTAACTGTGGGTCCAGGAGGACAGGGAGTGAGAATGCAAAGGGAGAATATGACCACAGGACACTAGGGACCTGGAAAAAGTGGGACAGAGTGTCTTTTCCAGAACAAATTCCCCATAGACATCTCTCAGTCCTGCAGTCTCCATAATCATCCTCTTCCTCTTCTTCAGGGAACCCTTCCATGACAGCACCTGAGGTGTAAGACCATGTTTTTCTCCTCTCTGATGTCCCATAGATGCTTTCCTTCCCTCCTGAGATAAGCACTAAAAATTTAGAAGTTTCATGAATGGCATTTGTTGCAAGAAACTACGGAAAACTGAGGAATAAAAAACCCTCCAATGCCCTTTATACTTTTTTCAAGTAGATCCTCTAGAGAAAATCAAAAGTGTATAATCAAACCCGCCTTCATTGTAAAGAGGTTAGGAATAATTCTTTGGCTAGGGATTTTGGGCCAGTCTAAGTTTAGTGTCCAGTACACAAGTCCTTGGTAGATTTTATTTCATCTTTACTTTGAACTTACTGAAAACAAAAAACAGAGGGAGAGAAAGCCAGCACGTGGGTGCTTCTCTGTGTCTGGACTCCCCAGCCATCCTGTCACTATAGTCCTGCATGCTCAGGGAGAGAAAAGGGGCAGCGTGGAGAAAACAGAATAAAAAACATGGCAGCCCCTGATATTATAGTCCTTTTACCAGTTTTATCTTCCCACTCTAACAATGACAAAAACAGATATTTGCCTTACGCTTTAGCGTTTCCCAAAAATGTCTAAACACTTTAAAATATTAAGATACAGTTCTTTAAATGTGAATTGCAGACTGAGTTAATATCAATACTGGAAGGAATTCAGAGACGATCCTGTCCAACTTATTCATTCTACACATGAGGAAACCAAGGCACACAGAGAGAACGCAATTTGTTCAGGTTCACAAAGGGGACCAGAAGCATAGGCAGTTAACTGAGCAGTTTCATATCCGTTATCTCATTTGTTATTCACGAACCTCTGGGTTTGCCCCAAATTAGTTTGGTTAAAGCGATTTACCTAAATCCACATAGTTAATGTGACAGCTGTAAACAGACCCCAGATTTCTTAAGATTCCAATTCCAGTGCTTATAAGACTCCATAAAGATGGCCTTGTGGGATTCCCCTAGAAACATCTGACCGGTGGAATAGGTTAAGAACTTAAAAATAAATGATTGCTTTTGGGTAATCCCAGATAGCAAAATAAAAAAGCCCCGAAATGAAAACTGTAAACAGAACTCTTCTCAGAATGAGTGTTAAACGAACCATACCCCCTTTTTTTTTTTTTAAGGTAATATTTTACATGGCCCATCACATAGCAATTCAGAACACTCTAAAATTTAGGATTTCTATAAATTTTTCATTTAAAGAAAATTCTCTCATCCCTTAACTCGATTGGTCAAATTGCTGCCATTGTTATTGTTATTATTATTATTATTACCATTATTATCTCCTCTTTGTAGATGAGAAACTGAAGCTCACAATCTCAAAGGTAATAAATGAAAGCGTAAAGCTAGGTTTTCTGTTTCTAAATCCAGTAGGTTAAACATTAATTCTGGCACATTTCAAACCATTTCTTGTTGTATTTGCTTTAGTCTCATGGAGAAACACATTTGGGCACCCACAGTCCTGAATAGCACTTGTATATTTAAATGTCAGTTTGTTTCTAGGTAAATAGTGACCTATAAATTTGAGACCAATGGATCATTATGTGAAGGTTTTTGCTATAAACACTACTAGTAAATATTGGTTTTCAAGATATATTCATAAGTACTCACCTACCAGATATAGGTTTCCAGTTAAATGTTTAATTTTCAATCTGTTCCTCAGGTTTACATATGAATTAATGAAAAACTAAAGTGTATAAATTTCTATACTGTATATTCCTCTGAATAATGAACATAAAAAAGGAGAAATGATGAAAAATTTTTCTTTAAAACTTTGAGTACTTTAGTGTCCCTTTTTTAATCTTTTTCTTGTTTAATTCCCTTTCACTTGGTCAATGTAAAGTTTTGTTAAATTCTATTTGTTTAATTAAGTTCATACTAACTTAGTGCAGAAAATGATTTTTTCTTTCCTTTGGTTCCAAGCAGGTAGATTTATTCTCAGTTGCCTGAGCAGATATATCCCTTGGTAAGTATATGCAATAGATAACAGTTCACAATCAGAACAGTTTTACCTTCCTGATGAATGAATGATGAATCTGATAGCAATTCATTGTAATATAGCCTGAAAAAGTACCTTACCGATGCTGAATATTGTAGTTCATTTCAACCATTGTGACTGAGAACTAGGCTAGGTTGTTTTGTGAAGGTTAAAATTTAACTTCATTCTGGAACTGCTCTCAGAATCATGGAAGCCAGAATAGCACTCAGAACTCATTTTAACCATCATCAGACAGCAGCAAAGCAAACAATATTTACAAATGAAATTTAACTTTTACACAAAACAAAAGCAACTTATAAGTTTAAAAACATATCTCCTAAAAGAAAAACTGTATTTTTATCAGTAACTTTAAAAAAAGTTAGTTATTTTTCTTGTTAGGGTGTTTTTATTTGCAATAACAGAAAACCAGTCAAAAGTAATTTAAACAATAAGGGGTTTTCTACCTCGTATAAATCCTGAGGTCAGTAGTTCCAGTGAAACCTAGCAGTTCTATGGGGTAAAATCATGATAATCTCACACCACTAACATCACTGCCATTAAAGAGAGCCAGAAGTGAATGTAATAAAAAAAATGGTCAATGGAATATTACTCAGCCATAAAAAAGAACGAAATAGTGCCATCTGTAGCAATGTGGATGGATCTAGAGATTGTCATACTGAGTGAAGGAAGTCAGAGAAAGACAAATATCAAATGATATTGCTTACATGAGAAGTCTAAAACAAGGTACAAATGAACTTATCTACAAAACAGAAATAGAGTTACAGATGTAGAAAATAAACTTATGGTTATCAGAGGGTAAGGGCAGTGAGGGATAAATTGGGAGATTTGGATAGACATGTACACACTACTATACGTAAAATAGATAACTATTAAGGACCTACTGTTACAGCACAGGGAACGCTACTCAGTACTCTGTAATGACCTATGTGGGAAAAGAATCTAAAAAAGAGTGGATATATGTGTATGTATAACTGATTCACTTTGCTGTACACCTGAAACTAACACAACATTGTAAATCAACTATACTCTAATAATTGTTTTTAAAAAAATGGTCAATAATATGGCTTATTACAGGTAATTTAATATTTTAAATTGTAAGACATTATGATGATATTAAATGGTTTATTTATATCTTTATTAATGTGTGTGTCCTAAAATATTTATGAAATTCCAATAACTCATTAGATTTCTGAAATTAAAAATTTGACTTCTAACAAATTTTAAAAGTCTGATGTCAGTTATCTTAATATTGATAAAAAGGATGAGAGGTATACTTCAGAACTTTATTTTTTATAAAAAGAGTATTAATTAGTGATATTTATTTATGTAAGGATTATTTTAAATCCTTACCCACATACACACACAGCTTGACCTGTGTTATTTTGAATTCCTGGAATTTCTGTTAAGTGTAACTTTTTCTTAAACAAGGAAAGTGATTATGTTCTGAACTTAAAGAGATATTGAGTGAAAGTGAATCAAATGTGAACACGTACCTACCTCCTTCTGATCTTTTCCACCCTTAGAAATCACTAAATGTATGTACACGTGTGAGTATGTATGTGAAAATTATAAATATAGAATTATATATTAAGTACTTGTATCTATTATATATATGAATTTTGAATCAATATAAATGAATTACAGTGCTGAAAACAAGGAAGATTCACCTCCATTTAACAGAAATTATACTAGATCATTGTTTATATATATATATATATATATATATATATATATACATCACACACACACACACACACACACACACACACATACACACACACACACACGATTTGATTCCTGAGAAAATCACAGTTCAATATACTTAAAAGGGAGCACTGCTATAAAAGGTAGAAATGGCTTTGGATGTTTGTTTGCCAAGTTTAAAGGTAATGGATCCTTAAGAAAGGAAGTCTTGGGGCAACCTTCAGGATAATATTCAGAGAGATCTGCTCTTCACACCTCTCACTCCCCAGGCAATAGACAATAGAGAAAAATGTGCTTTCGCGCTAAGCAAAAGCAGTAATTATGAATGCTTAGACCTGAGACACGGGGTAGGACCTTGGATGACTGGTTACATTTAAAAGGAAGAGGAAATTCTCATATTTTCAATGCCAGCTATTGGTAAAACCTGACAAACAGCACGTTTCTCCCTCTTTTACAATTTTGAAGACAGGGTGGAAAACACAGAAATCATATTCTCAAAACATTAAATATTCTTAAATACAAAAACAAAGAGAAAAATTAGAATCATCAGTATCTGAGGAAAACCAATAACATGAGTAATGTTATTGAGTAGTAGTATATATTAGTATAATAATTAGTAGTATAATAATCATTTAATATAATAGTATGCAATAATATGTGTTAACATTTATTATAAGTGCTTTACTTAAATTTAACAGAAGCAGTAGAAAGTGAAATTAATCTGAAGTTGCTGACTTTTTTGTGTTTCTTTGCTACAAGAAATATCATTTTGTAAAAAATTCTTCTAGATTTAAAAGAATTAGTATAAAAAAACAGGTGAAGTCATTATGTTTTAACTATGCACTTTGAATGTAGACAGGATTGTGAATCCTTTGGCTAAAAAGATGAGCGTATGAGAACTCTGACAATTACTGCATCAAATCCCTCCTCTCAGCTTGTGGTTTCTATTAATTTTACACTGCTAATGTTTGTAAAATATACTTCTGTTATCATAATTAGCAAAATTGTTTTGCATTTTTTTCTGTTTTTAAGTGGAGTCACTTACTTAGTCATCTTTATTATTTTTTTAAATCATGCATTTTTCTTTTCTGTATTCTTTGAGTCATCCTTTAATTGACTAGATATTATTGTTAAGAAATGTTTTCCAAAAGGGCTCATGCATACTTATACTCCCTGGATTCTTTCATGTGAGAGAATGTCGACCTGTAACTGTCTTTATACAACGTATGAATCTTGACTAGTAGAATATCCTTTAGTCACAGTTTATTTCCTTAGATACCTGAAGACACTGCTCTGTTGTAATCCAGAATTGAATGTTACTGGGGTAATGTCTGATTTTGGCCTGGATTTTTATATCTTGTAGATTTGTTTTCTCTAACTGGATGCTGGAACAATTCCTTTATTATTTTTCTTCAGATTTTTTTCCTGTTTTCTTTCCTTTTCAGAGAGATAAAATATTACAGATATAATTTAGCTACTTATAATTTCCTTCCTGATTTGAATCCCACCCCCTATCTCCACAGAACCTCTATTTTGACTTTGTGTTTTATCAAATCTCTGTAGGCTGCTCTACTTTTACTGTCCAAATTCCATATTATGTTTTTGAGATATATCCGTACTAATATACATGGCTTTTGTTTATAAATATTAACTGCACAGTTTTTGCTGGGTATTGTATTGTTTCCAACTCATCACTAATGCAGCACTGCAATGCAATGAACATCCTAAAACACATCTCTCAGGGCATGAACACAAGAGCAATTCTTGGGGAGAAATTGAGGGGTCAAAGAATATATCTTCAGCTTTATTAGATATCTCTAAAATTGTTGTATAATTTTATTTTTCCACCAGCAGTGTAGAAGAATTTCCATCTTACCACTTACTCTTAAAATAGCATGTAACACATGGTGTTACCAAACCAAACTTGGGTCCACTGTCCCATGTGCAGTAAAGCCAATCTACTGACACTGGCTTGCAGTAAAGGAAAGTTCAGAGATTATTGCAGGGCACCAAGCAAGGAGTCCAGGCAGCTATTGCTTAAAAGGCTGAACTCCCCAATGGCTTTCAGGAAAAGGTTTTTAAAGACAGAGTTAGGTAAAGGGTTTTAGGGTGTGTGATCAGCTCATGGACTTTCTTCTGGTTGGTGATGGTGAGAAAATCAGGAGTCAACATCATCAACCTTCTGGTTTCAACTGGTCTGGGTTCTAGGTGCTTGTGGGCAGCATACAGCTAACTTCTTCCACCTGGTGGGGGTTTTAGTAGTGGTCAAACAGCTCAAAGGATATGGCTCAGGATATGGTCTATCTATAGACCTTGAGGAGGAACTAAAAGTCCTTGACTTTGTTTAATGGCTAAACTATTATTATTTTGTCTTGATTGTTTTCCTTTGTTGCTGCATTTTCTCACTTCTCTGATTAAATTTATCCTTTGAAACTCGGAGAAGGCTTAGGAGGCTAAAGTTTTTCTACAAACAAGAGGCAGGAAGAAGAGACAGGGGATTGTGTCCCAGGAAGGTTCCATAGGGTCCTGCTCAGTTACAATGGTAAAATACCATATAAGTTTTACTGTTACTGAGATTGAGATAATATCTATTTCATAATATGAATTAAGTTGCTTTTTCTATATATTCTCTATTTTATATATGTATTTATGTATGTATAGATATAGATATAGATACACATATATTCCTTGAATGTGTGGTAAAAATCAACATTAAAAACATGACCTCTGTATATTCTGAAGGGAATATTTGATTATCAAACTAATTTTTATAATTACTATTCATTTAATGCATTTATTATTTTTGTTGTCAAATTTAAAATTAATATTTTTCTAGAAAACAGTCATCTCTTCTTTTTATTCCTAAGATTTATTGACCATTTAAAATTATTTATTAAAATTTAATACAAATTAGTGAATATTTAGTACATTTATCCAATCCATTCTCTTTTCTCTCTTTTTGTTGATTAGCTTGGATAGAGGTTTATGCAATTAAAATTAGTTAATTTTTGTTTGTTTAAAGAATTGGCCTTTGATTTTGTTGTTTACTTTTTTAAAAATTATTTTTGGCTCTTACCATTTGCATTTTTTTCCTCCAAATTTCTTTATTTTTGCACAGTTCCTCTTTTGTACTTTCTTGAGTTGAATATGAGTTGCTCATTAACTCATGACTTATTTTAGAGTGTGTTTCTTTATTTGAAAACGTGTTATTGTTGAGTGTCGGTGTGAGCATTCTTTTATGTAGCTGATGTCTAATTTAAATCCACTTTGGTTCAAGAACATCGTATTGATTCTCTGAAACTTGGTGAAACTCCCTTTGTGACCAATTGCTTGGATATTTAGATCAGCTAGTTAATTTTGTCTTCAAATCTTCCATATTCAGCTCTAAATTTTATTCGATTGGTAGATCGGTTGCTGACACGTGTGTTAAAAATTTTCAGCGATTATGAATTTGTCCAATTCATTTTGTGAACTTTGTATTTTGAGACAATATTCTTTATCAACTACAAGTTTATGATTGTCCTCTGTTCCTGGTAGATTGTAACGTTTATCATTATTGTTATTATCATTATGCTGTTTTTGTTATTGCATCTTTCTTAATTCCACTGAACTAAAATAATTAATTTGCATTTTTGTCTTTTAGGAAATATCTACTGAATTATCTGACATATTTTAGCTTGCAGACTCATCAGTGTTAGGAGTACTCTTTCTTCATGAATTCCCAAAGGTGATAAGAAAGGATTTCATATTGCTCAGCAATTCAAAATCATGCTAATAATTAACTGAGGGGATCCATGAGAGATTGCATTGGATTAGGGGGATAGTAACAGTGGTGCTGGTGGTGTGTGTATACACATGCATGTGTGTATAAACACAACTTAGTGTTTGTGACTAGATAAATAAACCCTGGTGGACCTAAAAGCTTTTGAAGTATGGTGACATGTCATGCTATAAATCTTCACAATTTTAGAAAAAACCTGTTGCTACTGTTGTAGCGGGAAATCACAGCATAATTGTTTTCACACTCAATAAAAATTAATTGGCATTAGTTGTCATAGAAAACACTCTTGAAAAGCCCCTTTTTAATCCATTGTAATCCTGTATGTGGTATTAATTTACTTAAATTCTTATTTCTAGACAGTTCAACAAACTTGAGTGACATCTTTGTTGGAGTCTCATGATTTCTAATGATTTTCCTTTTTCTGGTATCAGTATGCACAGTGCCATTTAATTAATTAATTTGAAGACTATCCATACAGTGTTCATTTGGAACAGGACCCTGTCTAAGGCTCTGGAGAGAAAAAGACTAAAGGGCAATATTTTGTAGACTCATACTTTAGTAACAAGGATAAATATACAACAATGGTATTATATGAAAAATGTTATGGGAGCACAGAAGAGGTTGTAATGAATTCTGCTAAGGGTTGCTACAGAAGGGCATGGTGTGAGAAGACTTCAAAATGCAATGTCAGGGCTTCCCTGGTGGCGCAGTGGTGGAGAGTCCGCCTGCCAATGCAGGGTACACGAGTTCGTGCCCCGGTCTGGGAAGATCCCACGCGCCACGGAGCAGCTGGGCCCGTGAGCCATGGCCGCTGGGCCTGCGCGTCCGGAGCCTGTGCTCCGCAACGGGAGAGGCCACAACAGTGAGAGGCCGGCGTACCGCAAAAAAAAAAAAAAGCAAAATGCAATGTCACAGGATCCAAAAGCTAAAGCATGAGAACATTTCATCAAGAGGTTAAGTGAAGGAAGTTCATTTCATCAGAATGAATGACTCAAGACTAAGGGAAGAGATGGGAACATGCCTGGTTTGATTGGGAAGAACAGGGAGTCTGGCATAGTTGGTGTGTGAGGAGCAGCGTGAGAACAGTGGTTAATGCAACTGAATAAATTAATTAATTAAAATTATTACTATTATATCTAATACTTTTACGATGCTACTGTCTGCCAAGCTGCATTCTAAGTTCTTTACATATGATAATTCGTTTAAGCCTCAAAACAACTCTATGAGATAGCTACTATTATTATCTCCATAGTACGGATGAAGGAACTAAGTACAGAGAAGTTACCTTTGCCAAGGTCTCAGAGCAAGAAAGTAGTAGGAGTGGAATTAAAATCCAGGTATTGGGCTCCAGAGCCAGAGTTCATACTATTCTACACATTTTAAGTAACTACACATGGAGGGAATTTTTGCAAGATCAGCTGCTATCCTAAAAAAGCATACAGATTTCATTTATTTTTCTATTTCCGTGGCATAAATGATTCCCCTGGGACAATAGTTATTTGTAAGTACCATCCAGATATAAAGGCAGAGGCAACACAGGTAGAAACTGACAAAAACCCTAGAGCCTGGCAAACCTAATATCATATTTTAGAATTATTTGTATTCATTACCAAAAGCTAAACCTTATGATGTGTGAAGGTAAGACAGTGTTAAAACAAGCCCTCAGGAGGAAAATCATAGTAGACATTGTCAGCTGCTCCTGTCACTCTGAAAATGCAAACTTGTGAATTATTTCAGGCCCTTACACAGCCCTAAAGGTCTTATGAGCAAATGGTTTTATTTTAAAACAATTTAAAACACTTTAAGTTAATTTACCATTGTATTTCTGTGTTCTGGCCTAAAGCCAGCATCTTCCCAGTCCTAATTTGGTACCTAGTTGAATTCAAATTTTAAACTTAATGTTCCCAGTGAAGCTAACCCTAATTTCATTTACCTCCTTAGGGATTCAGACAAAGGCCCCCCCTGTTAATTTCCCATGCTTAGGTGTACTTCTGAAACATGCAAACAATGTATTTTTCCAAACAGGGATCTGCTTAACTTTGCCAAACTTAATTTTAAGAGACGCTTGAGTCCACTGACCTCACACCATTGTTCATTTCCTTTAAACTCAATGACTCCCTCTTCCATGGCAAGGTCCAAACCCCAGGACTAACTTCCAGCCTTGCCGTGATTCTGGGTACATCAGTAAAACAGAGATTTCCCCGCCCCCCCCCCAATTTTCTACATTCTCTTTCTTTAAAACTTTATTGATGCTTTTTTTCCACTCTGAAATATCTTTCCCAATTCTTCCTACCCCACGTTTCAGAAAAATTTACCCAAATTTCAAGGCCCAGGTCACATACAATTCGTCTCCCTGAACTGTGCTCTTTTTCAACTTTACATCCAAAACATTTATTTAAGGTTTCTAAGAAAGCTCTCAACAAAGCCCACTTGGAATTGTGTTACCTGATATAATTTTAAAATATGGGTGCTTCTCCCCCCCCCAGATATGAGCACCACCCCCGATGATGATGACTCACATAGCTTTCATAGCATTCTGTATACAACAGATGCTCAGTAATAGTAGTTGGGATGAACAACAAAGACAGACATGTTGAAATCTGCAGCTTTATAGTTGAAGCTGGAAGGAGTAGTGAAAAAACCATAAACCAAAAAAACTCGTGTTCAAAGCAGGGCTCTACCACTATCATTTGTAATATCAGACAAATAACTCTCTCTCGGCCAAAGGAGAATGCATTAGATAATTTCTAAAATCCCTTCTAGTATTTGGAATTTGTCATTTTATGATTTCCCCAGTAATACTATACACATAGAACACTGACTACTTCTATCTTAACCCCTAATCCAGTTTGAGAAATTTTATTTTGGACTATGATCCATGAAACTACATCATATGGGGTCAACTAGTGAATCTACATGGTATAGTTTGACATTCCCTGACATTCTTGGCCACCTGGAGGACAAAAAACAAAACAAAACCCTAAAAAAAACCCACTCTTAAAGAGAATTTGAATGTAAATTTAGAGGCAAAGCCTCATTTCACTAAAGAAGAATCTCAGTTCCAGGAAGGTAAATTATTTTCACTTGTCACACAAATAGTTATGAGCAGAGCACAGGCTTCAGCTCAGAGTTCTTACCTCCCTGGAAGAGCTTTTCCTATAGGAATTTAGAATTTAAATATTTACCTGACTTAAAGGGCTGAGATAAAGGTAATGAAGAAGAAAAATAGAGAAACAAGGATGTGTTTAGAGCTTCATCCGGGGTACTGAAATGTGGTGGAATTAATCACTGGGTTTCTGAAAGGCACTGTAATTGTAGTGTATACGAATTGTGGTTCAAACTTGCAGGTGGGAAAAATTTTCATTTTATTTGTGTGTAATTGAACATACTGTATATGCTGTATTCCCGTTCTACCAGGAGGTAGAAACTTAATCTTGGCCACTTAAGGGATCCTCTCTTTGTCCCAGGTTTTCGGTTCAGTTCCAAAGGACTTATTTTATGCTGAGGCACCAGGAGACATCTGGTCCTCTACTGCCATCTAACCATTCACTGAGATATCCACCATGAATTTGATTCATGTCCCTAGGTCCACACAGGTCACTGCTCAGTCATCCCTCATTCTCATGGCCAAGAGGTCTGGTTCTCTTCCTGTGTTTCCTTGGTCACCTTCTGCTGCTCTGGGCCACATTCGGCCATAGGAAACTCTGTGAGGCCAAGGTTCTATTTGCACACATCATACACTCAGTTCCACACTGGGTTTTCCTTCTTGCCCAAGCTTTCCTGGGAAGTAAGGCACAGGCCTCTCAGCTCTCCAATTCTACAAATCTACATGAGGATTTGAGTATCCTTCTCAAGGTTTTAATCTGGGATAAAAAAAAGTGGCAGAATAACTTTTTCAGGATCTCATAATATCTACATGTTCATTGCTTTGTAACCCAGTTCTCTCCCCAACCTAGGAAATATTTTCTTCTTTTTTTAGACTTTTTAATAATAAAAGGTTGCAAATATATACAAAAATAGAGAAAATATCATGACCCCCACGTATCCATTACCCAGATTTAGCAATCATCTACCCCAAACCAATCCTATCTTATCTATACTCCCACCCATTCCCCACCAAGGTTATTTTGAAGAAAATCCCAGATACCATATTATTTCATTTGTAAACATTTAGGCAATCTCTAAATGATAAGAATTCTTTTAAAAAGCAAGACATAATCCTATTAGCACACAAAAAATAATTCCCTAGTATCATCAAATATCTACTTAGTATTCATATATTTCACACTTAAAGTGTCTAATAAATATTTTGCTTTTGAAACAATTTGAGATCCAGACAAGAAGGGTTTATTGCTACTGATTGATACATCTTATAAATCTATTTTTATCTAATAGGTATGGCTCCATCAATCTTCACACACATCCCTTCCCAAAAAGCAAACAAACAAAAACTTTTCTTGAAAAAAAAACAGGTCTTTGTCCTATGTATTTTCAAGAAATCTTTATCTGGACTCCAGGTGGGGAAACTCCAGCCCCTGCCCCACCCCTTCCCCTCACATATACATATTCATCAGATATCCTCTTCAATCTATTCTTCAAGCTTTTTTCCCTGTATTAGTGCATGATACATAAACCCCAAATTGGAGTGGCTTGACACAATAGAAATATATTTCTTCAAGTTTAAACAGGTGTTGCTGATCATCTGAACAGTGGCTCTCTTCCATGCAATGAAACAGGGCTCCATCGTGTCTAACACAACACTCTTGAGTTTGCCAAACATGTCCTCTCATTCCAGTCAACTAGCCAGCAAGGAAAGAAAAGGAACATGGATTATCCCATGTAGAGGTATTTGTTTTTTTAATGTTCCCAGCCTGGATATGGTGCACATCACTTCCATTCATATTCCATGGCAACACCTAACTGCAAAGGAGGCTGGAAAATAACAATGAGCTGTGTGCTATAGGAGGAAGACGATATGGGGTGAGTATAAAATCAGCTGGTCTCTGCCCCTGCTCAAGAGCTATACTTTTAAAGCTCAAAAGCCAAAATTACAGCTCTGCCACCTCTTTCCTCAATTAATGCATTTAGATTTACCTAGTTTGGCTGGGTAGCATCATGGCATTAAAGGGAGTACCAGGGTTAAGGAAGAAAGATATCGGTTATAATTTCCATTTTTTTTCCTGCCACTCAACATAGTATTTTTAAAGACAGGCTTGTAGTAGGGTCTGATTGAGTTTGAATCCTTGATCTACCCCTATCTAGTTGTGTAAACTTGGTCAATTTAATTCCTCTGAGCTTCGCTTCCCACATTTATAAAATGACACTTACCATTCTTTATTTCATAGGCTCGTGGTAAAAATGAAAGGGCATAAACAAAGACTTTAATACAATTCCTGATATAAGGTCGAAGCCCAATAACTGGCAAGTAGTAATAATAAAGCAAATGATGAATTTTTCTGTAACTATAAGTCATTCCTCATTACTTTAAGCCTGGTTCTATAGATCAAGCCTCTACACAGGTACATCTCATTTTCTGAATGTAGTCTTCAAAATCTACCTGAAAAGTTTCGAATGCCTATCTCCTCATCATGAATATGAATAACTACAAACATTAGAAGCAGCAGAGTTACAGAACCTATAAAAATCTGTCAATCTAAATAGTGTATGTGTTTGATTCACATTTTAAATGGATTATTTCCTTTAAAAAGGATGGAATAATTTTTGTTGTTTTTATTCTGATTCTTGTTTTCTCTTTTGTTTTGTTTTGCTTTGGACTTGTCAGCTTTTTGCCTTGAGCAATCTTCACAGCTGAATCTCCAAATGCCTGGAAATGAGAATTTGTCAAGGTAGCTGTTGCTCTTCTGCCCTGTCAGGCTGAGGGATCCAGCTGGAAATAAGAGCAGCTGCTCTTGGTGCCCTAGTTTAGGACACTTCAAACACAGCTTTAGCTTTATCCCGTTTTAAGTCCAGACATTTCAAGATCCCATGGAATGGGACACGACCCATATACTTTATATTTGGATGCACTTTTACTGAAGATAGACTGCAGGGGTGGGGGGAGGGGAATGAAGGGATGTAGTGAGAGCCTACTGATGCCAGGTCAATGATATCTGTATTTTTAGAGTACCTTTCATTTCCAAGAATGTGTCCACTATAGCTCAGTATTCTCAGTCATATCAGGCCCTCAAAATTTAGTTTTTTATTGTAAAAATAAAAAACAGATAGTGGTATTTCACTTGAGTTGAAAAAAATGTGAATCTGGTTGGGAATTGGACCTGTCCACCTTTGTGGTTACTCACCTAAAAGAGACCCTTCCTTCCTAGGGTGGAAGGGAGTCACCATTTCACTGCCGTGCTAACAGCCTATTTTTACGTTCAGGAAGTAGAGTTATTGCAGAATCATGAGAATTAGATATGGAAAGAATTCATGAAGCAATCCATTCCAACTGAGGGCCGCTTAAGAATTTTTAGTCTGTTCTCCAATGAGGTGCAGGCCACCACATTCCTCTCACTGTGTGCTGAGCTGACTTTACCCGAGGCTAAACTTCTCTCAGTTTCATAAATAAAAGTATAGAGGTGTTAATGGTCTATTTACAGTTAGTTTTAAGTGGACTGGCTTCCCATGAAAGAGACTATGTTTCTATAGCCATTTTCTTTCACAGGATAGTTATCTTTGGATAAACAAAATCCAAAATCCCCATACACTGATGAATATATATATATATATACCTGTTAAAAATTAAACAAAACTAAAATTCTATATAAAGTACTTAAAGTACTTAATGAACAATGAGACACCAATTAAAATTTGCAAGACATGAAATACCCTTTAAGATAATGGGACTCATCTAGTCATTATCATCCTATCTATACAATAGCCAAATTTGAGTTATAGAGTCAGAATGCAAGAAAAAAATGAGATCTTTAAACCAGTCTCATAATTTTACTAAAGAAAAATGAAGATCTAGAGAAATCAAGGGACTTGCTTAAGGGCTCCCCAAAAATTATTGGTACGATTCTTCACTGATTAACAGACCAGGGATCTTTGCACTATAGAATACTACTGTCAATTAATTGCTTAGGAACTCTGCAAATATCCGATTGAAATTTCCAAGAATCACTGGTCCCAAATAGCTTCAGCAAACTTTGGTACAACATCTGGTGCACTAGAAGTCTCTCAAGAACTTATGATTAAATTAAGGTTGTGGTGAAATGGTTGGGCCTGGGAAAATTACCTGCTTGAAAATACTATTGACCTTAACTCAGTTACAGAAAATAGCCTCTTAGGACAGAAATCAACAGTGCAATATTTTAGTGCCATCTCTGCCTCGGAATTGTTGGGTGAGTTATGGTCATCCAACTGATCTTCTCTAAAATAAAGGTATTTAACTAAATCATTCTTAAAGCTCCTCTGAGAGCTCCACTAGTTCACCCAGCATAGCTGTTCTTGCCCAATAAGTATTTATTAAAAGAATTTAGTGCATATGTTCAGTGAAAGACTCTTTCATCATGTAAAGTTCAGAGCATGTCTTACATTGGAAACAATTAATGAGGAAATGTTAACCAGGCATATTGATTTATTTTACAAACAACTATACTCTATATTGTCTTTGTGAGGTTATGCCCTAGTGCTGTATAATAATAAATATACATGTTTAGTTCTGAAAGGAGTCAAAGACTTGAAAACTAATATAAAAAATAAGTAAACCCCCTACTGCAATGGCCGCTATTCACAGAGGAGTTTTTAGGGTGAGAATTTACCAACATGGAAAATATAAAATGAAGGGTAAGAAGTGAAGGCAGGAGAAAGACTAAAATGTCGGGGAAATTCTTAAATTAAAAAGTTTCTGCAATGTAGCACAAGTCCTATGAAGGAAAGGTTACCGGCTTGCCATGGTCCAATAGCTTAACATTGCACAGAATGCCTGGAACTGGCCATTTCCTTACTCTTTTTTCAGCAAAATATCTTCCAAATCATATTCTGAGATGTTTATCATCATGAAACTATGTTTGATTTATAATTTAAGTGATCAATTGTATTTGTTTTACAGAAACGGGCATCACAGTCAATATTTCTAGAAGGCATTTATTCTACATAAATTCTTATTCATATGCACTGTACATATTGAATTGTTTGATGTTAAGGCATAGAGTTATAATAAAATGAAGTCTAAATGTTTGTCAGACAGGAACCTTTTATAACTTAGAGATTGAGAGTAAACCGTGTGACTTCCTTTCCTGAAGCTTCCAGCTTTACGCCCCTCCTTGACATAGTACTGTCATCACATCACCTGGAACTCATGGTTGCACCCACTCTTTCACACACTTGGCCTTCCCCCCTGAATCGCCTTTGAGGACAGGAAACATGCCTACCTTCATAAGCCCAGGTAAATCCTATTTCTAAGACATATTAAATGTTCTTAAATTAATTAATGAAAATTAAGTTCTGTGTTTTGGTGACATTACCACACTCATTATCCATGTGAACAAAGTCCATGATCCTCTCTGATCCCAGATCCCAAATTTGAAGAAGGAGAATAACAGTTATCACTTGGCCACCTTATAGGGGGATTGTATCTATCAAATGGAAAAAAGGGTGTGATTGTGTGCTGTAATTGTAATTGGCTCTAACAGATGAATTATTATTTAATGCAATTTTTCATGCTTTTTGGTGGTCACCACTTAGTAACAACAAAACAAAATTAAGGCACTAAAGAAGAGAAAATAAATTAAGTTCACACGGTGTTGCACTTTGGGCATTAAGAAGGATTTTTTTTCTTTAAACTATATGACAGTAACCACTTCCCAGAAAGGTTACCTACTAATGCAAGAAATCAGTGCAACTGAATGAAAAATTTTACCAGGCAGTATTCGTTATTCATTTCATCCATTAGGTCATTTCCCCACTGCTATCTGCATGACTCTGTGCCTTTCACCCTTCAGGTTGGTTTAGCTCAGAGCACGGATATGAAAGACAGAAGACAGCACAGACTCATAGAATCTGGTCACTTTCATTCTGCATCACATTGATTTTTCTTTCATATCTATTACCTTTCCTATATCTGGTCCAGTTCAGTGCCTTAATAAATGCCTGCCAGGTTGCCTCTCTCAAATCTCCTTTAGACATATTACTTGCTGAATAAATCCTCGCTGGTTGATTTATTAACTTATAATGCTCTCATTGTCCTAGTCTCTTTGCCTCAAAACCCACAACTTTCTCATTTTGCAGTTACCCCAGTGAAAGATTGGAAACCCCCTAGAACCCGACCTGGGATCGCTATGCACAGTATGTGGAATCACCATAGAGAAATCCAATATTCAAGGGAGTCCTCACATTTTTATTACTTAGGCTCACTGAGGGCAGGAAGTTACCAAGTGTACTATTTTCAATTTAAGGATGAGAAAGAGAGAGAGAGAGAAAAGAGAGAGAAAGAGGGAGAGCTCATTGTTCAAGGTCACTCAGCTTATTAGTAGGAGAGCTGGAATTAGGATTGTAGTTTCCGGACTCCTAATTTAGAGCTCTTTCCACTGAACAATTCCATCTCCTTTACTAGTGCTAAAGTTTTAAATACTCAGAATTGTTCAATACCTTTAAATGGTTGAGTGTAAATTCCAAGGACTGTTAGCTTCATTCCTCCTGGGGTCATCCTGACACACAGGCCTAAGCCAGCCATTTTCAGAGCAATCCAGGGACCAAGGAAGGTATCTGTGTTATTGAGTGTGGGTACATTAGTGACTACAAGTAGCTGAAGTTTTAAGGACTCTTCAGGATCGCATTTCCCTGCAAGTTGCACTGCAGTGACCCAGACACAACACTGACAGCTGTAGAGTAAATAAATAAAAACAGAGTATTTTGATCCGAGTGTGGAGGAGGGGCCAGTGAGAAGCTGGGGACAAGAGGAGAAAGAGGCAGACAGAATGAAGCAGCCACAGCTGGGAAAAGAACAGATGCTGGCCAGGAGAGAGGGAGAGCGCGAGAAGGGAGGAGACGGGAGATTAGGGTTCCGCCAATGTCAGAAATGTCGGAGCTCTTGGAAAGGGATACACATACTTGGGACAGGTGGGAAGTGTTTACATTAAAACCAGAATATCAAATGCCTTCCTAAATGCTAGCCAGATCATTAAAGACCCAAGTTGACCCAAAGGAAAAAGCTGAAGTCCTTACCCAGGGAGCCCATTACAGAGAGAGCTTCTAGAATTCTTTATATGCCATTCAAATTACTGGACATCAGCTGTGTGTGGCTGGATATCAACTGTGTGCATTAACTCATTATGCTGTAGGCGAGTGAATCTCAGTGTGGTCTCCAGACCAGTAGTGTGAGCATCACTAAAGACATGGATAGAAATGCAATTTTGGGGACCCATTCAGATGTACTGAATCAGAGAATTGGGGGTAGGGCTCCAAATCTGTGTTTTAACCAACCTTCTGGGTGATTCCGATGCTCAAGATTGACAACCTCTGCTCTATTTGCCTGACTGCTCAGCTTCCTCAGGATTCTCCATACACCCATCACCCCAGGGAACAGGCCTCCCTGTGACCTCACACACGTTGTCTCTCTGGGTTCTGCAGGACCCATGCCCTGACATTAGCAAGCACAAGTCTCCCCAGAGGGGCAACAGAGGCAAGGGTCCACACAGCCTGAACATCCAACAGCTGGGCCAACAAACCAACTAAACCCACAGGACAAAACCCTAGAATCCGTGCATTGAGATTCCATTTAGTAAGTGGTATCTGACCAGAAATTGGCCCCATGCAAGGGCAGCCGGCTCAGCCTCCAGGCCATTTTAAATAGCCTCTGCAGTGTCTTTCGTTTAAACAATACAGAACATTGTCCATTAAGTTATGGAACTTGAGTGTCTAGAGGAAATTTGGAAATTTTGGTGGAAGTTCAGTTCAACATGAAGAAAAAAGTATTCTCTATCCCTTGACATTATTTTCGGGCATCGGTGGTGTTGTAGCTGGGGGTCAAGAGATCTAGCTTTCAGTGTTACCTCTTCTACTGATCTTTGATCCCTGAACAGTCACTTGTATTCTCTCATCCTTCTTTCCCCCTCCTATAAAATGAGGAGCTTGATTAGAGAGCATACTTAAGATCCTTTTTCAGCTCTCTTAGATAACAGCTTTGTAGTGAAGCTGACTGGTTATTAGAGCCAATGAGAGAAATTTATTAGGTGGGGCTTCTAAGTCCAATTCTCTGTGTGGTCTGCAGGGCTTGGCTCGGTACAGTCCCTCCTCCTTTAACAAACATCGGCTTCTAAAGGACTTTGGTGGTTCACTGTGCATGGATTGGCACCAAGAGACCGATCACCACTTTGGAGAGAATGACTCAAAGTACGTACTGCTTTATACCCAATAGTGTCAACCATAAGGACATCCCAAAATTATCATTAAAGAAACAGTCTTAGAGGTGGGCTAGGGAAGAGTTTCTCAGACCAGGAAACCATCTCCTGATTTCCTGGGACTTTTTCCACTAGGTTCTGCCTTATGTTAAATACCTCAACATATCTAAGACAGAGGGGTCTCACTTTGCCGAAAGACACATTTCTAAAATTATAGAATATCAGGACTAGAAATTCCTTAAAAAGGAAAGTGGGAGAAAATGACTATGTATTTAGTACTAATCCTATACCAGAAACTGTGTTAGATGCTTTACCATGACTATTTACCACACTGAGGAACTCTAATCTTACCCTCCCCATTTCACCACTGGGAAACTGGAATTCTTAGAAGAGACGCCTGAGGTGATAGCTCACACTATGACTTAAAAGCAGACCTAGGACTAGATTGCCAGTCTGGTAACTCCTTAATCTGTTTTTTGTTCCCTTTCCTCATATACTGCCATCACCCCCCGACCAAGCTTCACTATCCTCCCAGAAAAATTTAGAGGTAATACAGAAGTAAGAAAACATGGGGTTGGGGGGGGGGGCTTCCCTGGTGGCGCAGTGGTTGAGAGTCAGCCTGCCGATGCAGGGGACACAGGTTCGTGCCCCGATCCGGGAGGATTCCCACATGCCGCAGAGGGGCTGGGCCCATGAGCCATGGCCGCTGAGCGTGCACGTCCGGAGCCTGTGCTCCGCAACGGGAGAGGCCACAACAATGAGAGGTCCGCGCACCACAAAAAAAAACAAACAAACAAAAGAAAACATGGGAAAGAAAAAATCCTTTTGATTTTTTTCACTCCTACTACCCACTATAAAAATAGCTGCCTTTTAGAACTTGGGAACAATGAAATTCCCAAGGATAGTTAAGGACTAGCTCAAAAGAGCACCCGGGCAATTGCTTCAGTGTAAGAAATTCTAGTGTGGATTTCCAGAAAGACTTTCTCTTGCAGAGTTTGGGAATCACAGCAGCCACAGTTTGTAGGTGTGGTGTCGTAGTAATAGAAACACGTGCCGATTATTTACTGTGTGTCAGCCACCGTGGCATTACCTAATTTAACCCTCAGAGTCATCCACTGAGGGGAGGATGCCTTTACAGAATGAGGAAACTGAGATCTAGCAAAGAGACACAACATGTCTGAATTTAAACAGCTTCTCAGAGGCAACAGCAATATGTGAACAAACTTTGTTTAATTGTAGATCCTGAGCTTCTAAGCATTATTCTACACTCCCCTTGGGAATAGATGGTGTTAATTAACACCTATGTTGTCCTTCAGGGTTTACAAATGTTAATACCCTCCGTCTTATTTAATCCTCATAAAAATGTGGGAAGGTGTCATGGAGGGAACTGTTAAACTCCATGGAAGGGATGAAAACACGGAAGCCCTGTAAAGTTAAGGAACTGGTCTCAGATTTTACAGGTGGAAAGTACAGAAACAGAACTTCTGAGTCGTAGCACATTGCATTTTCCCTCACATCATAATGACAGACCCTAGCTAACCAAGAAGGGGATCGTGGAGATGTATGACCAAGCTTCAGTCCAAGGCATTGCTTAGTGGGCTAAAGGTCAATCCCACTTGCCCCTGGGGAAGACAGGAAAGGTTGGGGAAGAGCCCAGAGGTCATGGCAGTGATGTAATATGCACTCAGTGCTTGTTCCTCTCACTACCAAATCCCAGGTTATTCCTCTAAATACGAGGGGGAAATGAGAGCGGAAATCATGGAAGATGGCTGCTCTTCCTTCTTTGTCCTTTCTCTCCTTCTTTGTCCTTTTATTTTTCTGTCTGTAAATGGACCAGAGGATCTTTAAGCTCTGACATCTGCTGATTCTACTGGCCCTGGGCAGTCAGCTTCGAGTGGGAGTTAGGAACACTCTGCTTTCCCCTATGTTACAGGATCATGGCTGCCATTGCTGTTGGTTCCCCAACTCCAAGTGCCACTCCCTCCTTCTGGCTGTCTGTGCTGAATGCGTTCTCATCACGCTTTTTGGCAAAATGTGCCTTGTGGTCTGATGAGTCCACATCACACATTAAAGTACATTTCAAAAACAGAATATAAATAATCATATTCAGTTTAATCTTTAACTGACAATGATTTTTATACAAAGAGAAAAGTCCCTTTTTTATAAGCAAATTTTACAGATGCTGGACATCTCACCCCCAAAAACAAAACAAACAAAACATATATATACATTAAAAAAAAAAAGAAAAGAGGGGATTATGTGACACAGTTCTTGAATTATTCAAATGCTGGTTTAATTGGAAAGTTTTCATTGATTTTTAATGGAATGTAAAATTATTTTGCAATTACTCCATTGCTGCTTTAAAATATGTGGAGTCTTACTTTTTTCCCCATATGTCCCTATTTATTGGCCATCAAAACTCTGTATTATACATTTGTAAACACACAGAGATTTTGACGTGCATACTATTACAAAATGATAAGCTATAAATGCATAAGCACTAATGAAAAGTTCTAAGGGCAAGAGTTGATTATTAACCTTTTCTCTTCTTTGACCTTAGGCAAGACTTTTAATATCTCTGGTCCTCCGTCTCCATGTCTGTAAACTGGAAATAATAATCTCCACCTTGCCTCCTTCACTACATCACAGAATCTGTATAAAGATTAAAAGAAATCATTTATATTAAACAATTTGGAAAACTATATGGCATTGCACCTGTGAGGCATTTTTACTGTGATTATACTCATTTCTCTTTTTTAACCTCCTCCTCAAGTGCTACTCCATACAATGTGAATCTGCTATCATATTACAGATGTTGCTCTCTTTAGCTGTTTTTATATCCTAGGAATATATGACCATTTAGATTGATGATCATATAAATCTTTTCATTATTTATCTTCTTAGTTACCTGTGATTTGTTACTGTTATGTCATTGTTTCAAAACTTGGGCATGCCAGGTGCCAAGTCTTATTAAGAAGATGCAAGGTATACTATTGTATTTATTTGTTAATGATTAAAATAGTCATGTTTCTTTTCATTCATTTTTCTATTGTTTTATGATGCTTTTGTCTTTTAATTGGAAATATCACATTCGATATTTTAATCTGAATATTTGTTCAAGCTATCCGAGACTGCAACACCCAGAACCTAATAGTAAAGTTGTTGCTACGTCAAAGAAATTTTTTTTTTCTTTTTGTAAGGATTAAAAGAGTCAGAAGTCACTGTGGGACACCTTAGATGTCTGCCTGTCACAGCCATCTTAAATCTACTGAATTAGCAATTACACATACATATACACGCACAAAAGGCAACAAAATTTAAATTGTTTTACTTATACAATGGTGGCAGCTGTAAGATTTTGGGAAAAGTCTTCATTTCTCTGAGCCTCAGTTTCTTATCATTAAAATGAGGTTAGTAATACTCCCTTTATATGTCTTATAGGTAGTTGTGGGGAACAGTTATAACAGTGGTTATGAGTGAAATTGATAAACGGTAGAAAGTGACCAGAACAGAGAGAATGTGTTTCTCGAATTTGTTGGCCCTGATGATGTTTGCAGGTAGAGCTAAGCCAGGGACCAGGGTCAACATTCACAGTCCATGAATCATCACTCAAATCCTCAGTCATAAAGTGAAAGGCAAGTCTAAGCTATCGTTTGATTTGTTGTGGTTTTATGCCCTTTAAAGCCACGCCTACCTATGTAAGAACCAAGAACTTATGAGAAATTCATTTGAAACGTTTGTTCTATTGGGTACAGCAAAGTGGGGCCCAACCCTTTCATGATGAACCCAGGTTGATTTAGTTAACGGCTTGCATCTGGTTTCCAAACTTGCCCTTACGTAACCCCGGTGAGTCTTAACTCAGCCTCAAACATTAATAAAGACAGAAACCTCGCACATCAGGGCAAAAAACCCTTGTTCTTACAAACCTCCAATCAGCACAGCTTGAGCGTCCAAAGCTACACAAAAGATACTAGTGTTTCAGGGGTTTAACGAGCCAGTGGAGTCATCCAGATCGCACCCTGAGCTCATTACCATAACCCAGTTTAAGAGCACAGAGACCACAAAATTGCTGTGTGTGCCGAAGCGGGTAATGCAGTAATCCTCAGCTCCTGGATTATCGTAGGGCCAGGGAGATGTTAAAAAGCACAAGGCCTCGGGTAGCCTCTAGGGGAACTACTGGAATGTTGTTTATCTTCAGACCGCAACAACTGGTCCAGTATTTCACAACAGGAAGGTCTGTCCTGGGGCTCAGACGTTGAAGGCTTAGAGAAACAAGGCCTGAAATAACCCCCCCTTCTCTTCTACCTTCTATCTCCCCACCCTCTGGGACCCCTCTCCCACCCAACAGTTCAGATGAAAAAAAAAAAAAAAAAGGCACAGCCAGGGCTGAGACCTTGAAATAGATACAGCTTTCTGAGCAACTTGCAGTTAATTTAATACTCTGGCTGGGAAGGGACACAGCCTGATCCAACAGGATTTTAGGTGACAGGGAAACTAGAAACTATGCCTTTTTTTTTTATAGTCTTAACCCCTTAGTTTATAAAACTCAACCTTCCTTCTACAGCATCTGTGTTTTCAGAAGTTCAGATATATTCTCTTAGATCTCTTATAGGACAGAAAGGAGAAACTGATCATGATTCAAATTCCAAAATGAAAGTCAATGCCTGGTAACTTCATCTTAGCTCCATGTGATTTGGGAAATTCATTTTTAAAATTCATAAGAAGTATCTCTGTGATCTTGGACGAATCAGTTAACCTCTCTGAGACAGCGCGTGAACATTCAGAGGACAGATGACAAGAGTTTATATTCAGGCCCATGAAATGGAGAGGTTGCGTGAGCTTTGCTAGTTCAGGATCCAGGGATCTCTGAATCTCTCTGACAGCACAGAACTCAGAAAAATTTCGGTGGTTTTATTATTTAAAGAAATGGGAGCAGATTGTTGTTGAGAAAGGAATCTTTATACACCAGACCATGAGGAGGTTCCTGAGCTTTTGGGGAGTTACAGTAGAGACCCATTGGTCTCTAATATTTATGATCGAGTCTCATCACTTCAACTGCTTTTGCACAAACTACTTCAACTCGGCTCTTCTTTCCTGTGATGGAGAGAAGGAAGAAAGCTGGATTCAAGATAAATCTTCTTCTGGACAAGCCAAGATGGAGAAGCACTAGACCTCAAGACAGATGACTAAATGATAATTGTTTAAGGAAAATGTAACTACTTCATATCCAACTCCTTCTTGGTTACATTTAACCCTTAGCATTCTGGCAGGTCAAAGTGTGCCTACTTCTGGTACACCTACCATGTCCAGTCTTAGGCATAAAAGATGAACAATACTCACACTGTGCACTCAAGAAAGGTACAGAGAGAATACATAGGTAAAAAAAAATCAACTCTCGTATCAGGCAAAGTGAAGAACAGAGCAAGCAACAAGTTATGGCTATGGAATGCAGAGAAAACACAATGAACTCTGGCTGTGGATGTCAAGAAGGCCGCCGTGAAATCAGTACCACTTGACCTGAATCTCAGAGAATATGGGGGAGAGCTCATTTCAAGCTGAAGTCAAAGCAGCAGCAAAAGCAAAAAAGTGTGAAACTATGAGTGATACATAAGGAAAGCAGTGAGCGATTAGGGAGGCCATGACGGGTTGCTGACTACACCCTCCCATCCTTCCAGAAGGACTCCCACTTTCAAACTGCTCTTTATGGCACCTATGAGGTGGAAAAATTCTTTTCCAGAGCAGTGTAGTGAGGAAGTTAAAAACACAGGCCCGGGGGTCCAACTGCCTTGTTCTAACGCTAGCTCTGTCACTTACCATTGTGCTACTCTGATCTGGTTGGATGACCTCTCTGGACATCAGGTTCTTCTTCTATAAAATGGGAATAATAACATTACCTGCTGTGAGATTTAAATATAAAAGTGATGTAAAATTCTTGGCACAGTGCCTGGCACAGAGTGAGGATTCAGTGTTACTGTTTTTGTTGTTACTTGCCTATTTTAGTTCTCTTATTAAATAGGTATACTTAAAAACCAAAGGATGATCCATTCCTCTTCTTGGCCCAGAATTTAGACTAATGTTTTGCACAAAAAAGAGGACTTCTATAAACACTTAAATAAATGAATGAATGAATGAACTCATGTATAATAAGTGAAAGATCAAATTTCAGATCTAGACTTTCCTATCACCAGGATCTGACTTTGGCTCATGTCATTGAGCTATACACTATCTTAAACTTTACTGTTTTATAGATGCTAGTAGATATTCTGGATGTGGTGATGTGCACTTGGGTGGACAGCTGGAGAGATGCCAAGACATAGGTAGGGAATTCCTTGGACCCAGTGCTCTGCCATTGCCTGGTCTTTCTCTCTGAAAGATATTTACTTGGTTTGTGACTAAATGCCATTAACCATAAGATAAAAATAATTACAGTGACCACTTAGTAGGGCAAAATCATTAGATGACTCAAGAAAAAAACCACCTCTCTGAAAAGGCATTTGGCTAAAACCTAGCCAGATAACGAGGTGTCCCAGGATGTCAGAGAGAATTGCAAGAAAAATACCATTTTAAACAAGCCACTTTAACAAACTCCTCGGGTACTTTCTTACATTCTGAACAAATTCAGAATTAAGGATGAAAAAGTAAAACCAAAGTTAGCAGCTATGGGGTAATAAAAACTTTCCAATGTTAAAAAGAATACGCATATCAATACATAGAATATACAGATATCTAGTTCTTTTGGATGGGGAACTGGGTGCATTAAAAAAAAATGCATTCCTTCCTAAATTACCCTCAGGTCAGCTAAAAAAGTTTAGCACTAGGGAGGAGTAAGAGGTAAGGATGCAACAACAAAACAACAACAACAAAAACCACTGTGGAATGGCTGGAGATTCTAGAGGAATAAATGTAGAGAATTTAAAAAATATGCTTCATACCCATGGCCTTGCAGACTTGTGTGAATATTGGTATTTCTGTACAATAGATCCTAAAGAGTAGACTTGCTAAATAAAAAAAAAAGGATGGAGATTTTAAAACTAATAGGTGCTGTCAAATTCTCCTTACAGACTATTGTAGCAAGTTATACTTTGTGCCTGGGGGCCCTGTCTTTGACATCCTGGCCAACAGAGTCTACTGAAAAAAAGAATAAGCTGAAAATTGGAAACAATCCATCAATCCATCAACAGTTAATGGATCAACAATTCTGGTGTAACCCTGTGGCGGACAACTACTGCACAATAAAAAGGGAAAAAAAGTCACTGATGTACACAGCATCATGATAAACTCAAAAGAATACACTAAATGAAAGAAGTCATACAAAAATAATACATAAGATTCCACTTGTTTGAAATCCTAGAAAAAACAAAACTATTCATAGTGACAGGAACCCAAGGCTGGAAGGGAAGTGGATTGTCTACGAAGTGGCAAGAGGAAACATTTTAGGTGGATGGAAATATTCTATATCTGACTGGGGTGGTGGTAACATGGGTGAATATATTGGTCAAAATGCTAAGTATATCTCAATAAATTCCATTAAAATTTAAAAGAATAAGACAAAAAGAGGGAGGGGTGATCTCCAGCATTCAAATGTGGTTCCGATTGTATCTGGCCCTGGATTCTAGTGTTTCTTTCTGTCACAACACCTTCTTTTAGAATATTTTATTTTCACTTTATGCTCCTCTAAAAGTTGAAATCTCAAGGACCAGGGCACTCTTAGACTCTTCCAGGGCTGCCAAGCAAGTAAATTCACTTGGTCTGTAGTCTTTTACATCCAGAGTAAATTTCAAGGAGTCACGTTCTGTATGTATACAAGCGCTTGCTTCCCTGAGACATCCATACCCTCCCTGGGCTACTGGAAGGCGTTAGGGTGCCTTCTTGCCTCCCTATCGTGTGCTTAGCTTGGCTTTGAGTCTCACTGAGCCCTTTCCCACCACGGAAAGCTTTGCACTTATCTCTTTTTACGATCTTTTGATTATATTCTCTTATGGTCCAAGGATTTTCCCCACAAAATTGAAATGACAGAAAATATAAACAGATTTCTAGATACACATGTTCCTACAAAACATTTTCACATGTCTTATCTCATTGGTTCCTTAGCAACCCTGTAAAATAGGAACATCTCCCATCACTTTCAGGATGTAATTCCAACTCTTTGCGTTAGCTCACAAAGTCCTTTAGCATCTGGGTCCCTCTCACCTGGCTTGCCTCATCTCTAACCCGCAATCCCCTACATCCATCCACCTTTTCCTCCAGCCAGCCTGAGACACTAAGGCTTCCTATCCTTCCACACCCCTAGACATTAATACATGTTACTCTTTCTGCCAGTCACAATCTTCCATCTTTGCCTTCTTGCCTAAAACCTAATTACCTCTAAACGTTGGCCTGCGTCAACCCTCTGAAGTCCACCACTAACTGCTCCCAGGACTCTATTGTAACGCAAAGCAGAGCATTCTTATCGTGGTTTCCTGGATTTCCACTCGCACTGTGCGTTCCTGAAGGCCAGGACATTGCCTACTTTATCTTCTAGCCCCGCAGTGACTAACATGACTGACACATAAGAAGTACTAAAAAAGCATTTGCTGAATGAATGGATGTGATGTGAAATTTCTGGACAAAAAGATGACTGTCCAATGTCTAAAGTCTGAATTGCAGACTCAAAGGAGGAGACAAGATCCTGATTCTGAGCTCTACCCTGAGTTCTACACATGCCTTAGTGGCGTGACTGTAGTCTTTTTGTTTGTCAGAAAAGTCTGAGGCCAACTTAAGGACACAGAGACTGTAATTTCGCTGTGTCGATCTCAGCTGAAACCAAGATATTTTGGCACGAGACAGTAATCACTTAACTGCCTTGCGCCTAAGAACACTAATATTTTGGCCTTTCCAGACAGGCTCGGGAATGTGATTAGGAGCCATTTGAAAAATGACACCCCACAGTAAAATGGAGCTTTGTGGCCTCTTCCTCAATCCCAGCTTCTGATTCTTTAAAACCGCCTTTAGAAACAATTATTTTCCTCTTCTTGTGTATGTTTATTAAAAAAATGAGAATAACAACTCTCTTCTCAAACTACTCTTAGCTGTCAAATTATCCAGTATTTATTTAGGCAATAGTCAAGTCTCCGTATTTAGAATAAACCTGAAATCTTCCTATCCAACCGACTAATGAAAGTCTATGCTAGAAGATGTGTCCAGTCATTATACTTTGCCAAAGGCATACAAGCAGAAAATGACTTCGTGAGTTAGGTCCTCGTTTTTGGTCTTCCCCGTATCCTGCTGAGCCTTTGAGATCAATTTGTCTCTGTCGATGTTTTCACAGGGCCATCATTAGCTACTAGAATCTCAGGTTTGGACTGGAACTTGTTGTTTGATCCTTTCTGTACAGTTCTCTGCCAAATGGCTCTGGAATTTCTGTTTGAAAACTCCCTCTAGAAAGAACTCACTAACTCCTAGGAACAGTTCATCCCATCTTTGAACAACACTGGCTACTTCACCTTGTGAAATCATTTTTCCTGGAGCTTCCATAACTTTAGTCCTACTCTAACCCTTAGAGCACAAGTATAAGGCCTCCTCCATGCCAGCCCTTCAGATGTATGAAAATGATAAAGATAATTCCATTAAATCTTCTGCAAGTGACTCCCTCATAGGAAGTGGCTTGAGTCATGCTCCCTAAAGATTCCTGTCACTCGAAGGTCTGGTCCCTAGATCTAGGACCTGCCACCCACATATGTTCTGATGAAACACATAGAGCAGGACCATTGACTACCTCCGTCATCACTTTACACGATCCCCACAGCTCTTTCCTTCATCTTATATTTTCCATTCTGCTTTCAAATTTCCCTTCCAGTTTATTCTTTCATGAAGCTCGTACACTCATTATATTGTCCTTCCTTTACCCGTGCTATTAAAAAGTGTAGCACATATGGTATTTCCAATACAGAAAACACAGATACACAAAGAAAACTGTAATACAGTACATTTGTATATAATCTTTATATATAGATATATATCAAGATATAAATCTTTATATATAGATATCTTATATAATTGAAATCCCAGTTCTGTCTGGTGGCAAAAGTTGTTAGTTTGTTATTTGACTTTGCTTTTTCCTGACCATGAGATTTTTCCAGATCCACAGGCTGCTATCTCTGAACCCTCCAAGTTGATGCCTGGAGCATTTCCCATACCTTCCATGCCACTCTGAGGCTGCAGACCCTTCTGAGGTACGTCTTTGTTCTTTTTTGCCCAGACATGATGCACCACCAATCCTTGTTCAGCGCCGCTCCTCTGTGTTAGACAAAGTATCCTAGAACCTGCTAGAATCCAGACAGGAAGTAAGCTCCTGATCAGCTATTAATCTCAGATCACCTCACCTGGGGAAAGTGTAATACTTAACCACTCACCTCCCAGTTCTTTCAAGTGAACCACTGAGTAGGGGGGAGTCACTTTCTCAGGAACTTTCCTCAGCTTCTCACTAGTTTGTTCATCTCTCTTCCCCATCTCCAGATTTTTATCTAGCCACCATCGATATGAAAACCATTCTAGGCTTCCTTCTAGGCCAAAACCAATCCATGCCAGAACCTTCATTATGAATTTCTAGAAGAGCCAGACTCTGAAAAGTTCTACCGCATTTTCTCTGAAAGTTTTCATTTCTGTCATGGGCTTTGAAAAGCCTAATTTGAAACTAAAAAATCAAGCCTTTCCCCCTATCTTGTTTCTGTGCTTCTGCAGTAACAATTCACCTTGACAGCGTGAGGCTAAAGAGAATAGCCCCAGGATCCAAGAAATGGGAAGGAGGTAAAAATATCAATTAATACCTAAAAATCTTATTCAGCTTTCCAGAAAACAGAACGTTTGGGATCCCTTGCCAGGAAGGAAGGGTTAAAAAGCACTTATAATCCAGAATTCCCATATCCCCAACCTTTCCATCATCCAGGAGCTCCTGCTGCAGGGTCTTAAGAGACAGGCTCAGATGACCCTGCAGGGTATCTTATTCCTCCTACCTTATTAATCTCCTATCCAAGTGAAATCACAGAATGTATCCCTATCTGATTTATCTCCTGTCCAGTTAAAATGCATGTAAGTCACAAGAATTCCTTTTGGCCCTTAGAATCTCAGGTAGCTATTAGAGTCCCAGTGCAGGATCATGTCAGCAAATGGACAGGAGGCCATCCTAGGGACGGCCTACGAGGGGATATAGGCAGGCCCAGGATGCGGAGGAAGAGGGTGGCTGAGTCTGCTCAGAAGGCATCCGTATGTTGGTCTGCTAACCTGGAAAGTGGTGACACCTTCCTGGGTGGAAAAAGAGGGCACTATGAAAAAATCATCACCAGATGGAGGGCTATTCCACCTCTACTCACGTGCAAGCCAAGGCAGATCTCCACCGTCAGAGTACCTTTAAAAAGTTTTTTAATTGAAGTTGATACATCATTCTTAGTCAGTTCCTTATGGGTCAGTCAACTATTCAAATTATGCGGTGTTTTCTAGGTCCTAGTCTCAAAACCAGGTAAGCGCGGGAGTGTGTTGCCACACAGGAAACATCAGGGAAGTCCCAGGACCAGAGTCAGGCTAAGGTGAATGGTCAGAATGGGAAAGACAATATTATGGCTCCGATGAGGGGGAGCAATGAAGAAACTGGCGAAAAAGAAAAAGCTCAGTGGCTAGGAGAGTCAAGAGGCTTTGAGAAGGAAGAATTAATCTGGGGTGTCATTTTTATTGCATTTCTGGCACATCTTTCCTTTGCATCCCAATTCTACCATAATCCACTGTGAGCTCAGGTAATGCAAACTCATTTTCATATCAGCAAAAGGGATTAAGAAGGTAAATCTTCAGAGGGAGAAAATAACCATGATGTATTTTAAAGCTGAATGCAGTATAAATGATTTTGTATCCGCTCTTTTGTATTATTCATGCCTCAGCTCCCTGTCACGGCCATGAATAAATGAAATTTAACAAATGTTGTTTGGTCCACAGTGGCCCAGAATCACCCTAGAAGCTGAAGATCAGCTGCAACCCCATTCCAGGAGCTCTTAGAGTATGAATGTGTTGGTCTTGGAGATCATCAAAATCAAAATTAAAAGACTTCCTCAGTCTTTTCAAGCTCCCTTTGATAAAAAAAAAAAAAAATCACACGCCCACATTTAATTGCATTTGAAATTCAAGGTAAATTAAGTATTGTGACAAAAAGGCAAACCAGATCAATGGAACAAAGTGTGCTGCTGTGTATTCATGGCACACGTCTCCCTTGAACTTTTACAGACCCTCCTTGGCAAACTAAGATATGGGTCAGTGATTGGTAAACTATGACCTGCAGCCTGCTTTTATATGGCCCATGAGTTAAGAATGGTTTTTACATTTTTAAATGGTGATGAAAAAGAAGAATAATACTTCATGACATGTAAAAATTATATGAAATTCAAATTTCAGTGTCCATAGATGAAGTGTCACTGGAGCCCAGCCACACTCACCCTTATTGGCCGTGGCTTGCTTTTGTGCTACGGCAACAGAGCAGAGCGTGTGCAAAAAAGATCATGTGGCCCCCAAGTCCTGAAATATCCACTATCTGGCCCTTTACAGAAAAAAAACAAAATTGTCTAGCCTTTGTAAACCAATGCTTTCTTTTAAAGATGAGAAAATTAAAACTGAAGGAGAAGAAAGATCTCAAGGTCGCCCACCTGGTATTCGGCAGAGACATCTCCAGAATCAACTCATCTAAACTCCACGTGGGATCCTTTCTTATTATATCAAGTGGTCTGGAGTAGAGGTGAGGGGGGCTGTCCCCAGGATTACAGACAGCCAGCCTGTGACTGAACAGGCTGTAGGAACCAGAGCCATGGTTTCAAGAGTTCAGGAGCATACGTGAATAATGTGTTTCCTAAGGAGAAGAGAAGAAAAAACAAGACAAAACAACACTGAAACTAATTATGTAGGTGTGCAGCAAATTCATTTTGGCCCAGCACATGCTCTACTGTGAGATCTGGCCATCTAACCTGGTCTGAACTGAATGCCGCATGCCTTTCGGTCCCAGTACCCATCCACTGCTTGTACTTACTCTTACTTTGCTGCTTCCATTTAAGGGCCCTCAGAAACAAGGATGTGAAATGCTTCATGTAAGGGAAGGCACTGGGAATAAACAGAAAAGAGAATCTGGGGGTGAGGGAGAGAGTTGAGCTTGGTTTTCTGCTGGAGGCTACATTTTTATTTTTTTCCGACTGGCACGCGTCTTCTTTGTTTTGAATAATGGAGATAATTATACATTCAAGGGATCACACTCTAAACCCCCCAAATGATTAAGAAATCTTATTGCAGGCAATCATGAGAAAATGTAAGGGAGGATTACCCAGAGAGACAATGCAAATCATATATCTTCAAGTGCCTCGCTTAGCACAGGGACCTAATCACCATTCTCCTCTCTTTCCCATGGCTGGATTGTTTATATTCCAGGCCTCTCTCAGGGCACAGCAATGTTCTTTCCTAAACCCTGCTCATGTGTAGTCAAAGGTTCAGATGGGTCCCTCTTGGGAAACTGCTACCTCGGTGATTTTGATTCCGACCTGTAAGCTCCCATTTACCAGCAACTGGGAATAGAACAAAAGCTTGCATTATGTTCAGGCTGCAAGATTCTTTATCTAGGGAGAAAGGAATCCTGTGTATCATTTGCTCAATTCAACAAATATTTATTGGGCAGCAACCACAAAGCAGACATTACTCTAAAAGCTGGGATAAAACAGTGGAAAAAATATAATCCCTGACCTTATGGGTCTATATCTAGTCAAGCCAGATAGATAGACAAGGAAATAGGAAAATCAAACGTGTGTCATGAAGGAAATTAAAAAAGTAGGTCCAGATTGTTCAGGGGTTGCCTGGGTGGAGCAAATCAATTCGAAGAGTCCATGGAATTAACAAGGAAAAGAGCTTAGAGGGAGCATCTGTCAGGTGGAGGGGACAATTGTGAAGCCCTGCAGATGAGAGAGGTCATGGATTGTTGACAAAACTAGGGTGGGACTGATCAAACCTTGGGAAGGGGAACAGCAGACACGTGGATAAGGAGGGAAGATGACCAAGGATGGGGCTGGGAATATCAGCTGATGCCAACCAGGAAGGGTCTTGTGAGCCTTATCCCGAGGATATGGAAGGCAGGCATTTCGGAAGGCAATGCAGAGTCTCAAAAGTGTTTTGATGACAGTGGGGGATCGGATCAGGTTTATCTTCCTATCATACCTCGCTGTCCAGGGATCACATATCTGACTCACTATGCCCTCAGGTGTATGGTGTAACAATAATAATAAGAAGAAGAAGAAGAGCTAATACATATTGTGTTAATATGTGCCTGGGATTGTGTTAAGCACTTTACCTGAATTATATGAGTTACTCCTTACAACAGTCCTATGAAATAGATATTACTATTATCTGTAACTGACAGATGAGGAAACTGAGGCACAGAGGTTGAGTAACATGCCCAAGAGTGTACAGTTCTTAAGGTGAGGAGCTGGAATTGAAAGCCAATACAGTCTACCTCCAAAGCTCAGACTAAACATGGGCCTGTGAGTGAAAAAATCAAATACAACTTCCAGCTCTGGTTCTCAGTGTGATCGTGGGCTTTCACTCTCTGGTCTCCTTGTCTTTAAATAAGAAGAATGAGCTACGTAACTTTCAATCCTCTTTCTCTTGTCTAATATCAAGATATTGTATTTCTCTTAGATGTCAGCAGAAAAGCAATAGTTCAGGGTAGTCATTTGACTCTTAACTGTTCTTAAGGCAAGAAATAGTTACAAGAAATCAACCCCTATAGAAGATTTATGATCTCTCTCGGGGATAATTCCAAATCTTTCTTCCTCTCCCCTCACTCTCTCAGTCGTCTTTCCCAAGGTTTGTGATGGAAATCCAGTGACAGAGTGATTTCCATAAACACGTGTTGATTGTCAGTGGATCAGAAAATACAATATCACTGGAACTTCCCCCCCACACGTCACTGTCATCAGGTTTTGTCTTCTTTGTGGTCCATCGACAGTGACAATAATCCAGGCTCTGTTTTCTCTCTGTCAATTACACTTTAAGCTGGTCAGGGTGAGACTTCTCATTAAAGAAAAATCAACGGCTCTGAAAAAGCAGGTGTTAAAAGTTAACAAAAGGATTGAATATTCATAATGGTTAAATTGTGTTTGTTTAACCAATTTTTGTGTTTGGCATGGCCAACAGGTACCTTTTCCTGAATTTGCACCACCATCCATAATATAGAATGGAAGTCGTGACTGGCAAAAAAAAAACGGTTAGAGAAAGGTAGAGGACCATCCTATTTTAGTGTCTTCAGGATGCCAGGGGACTATCCATGCTCAGTTGGGTTTTGATACTGGAGACGTAACTCAGTGGTCTCAGCTGCAGAATTCTTAGACTTCGTGGAACTACAGGTCTAAAATCTTGGCAAGCCTGAGTCATGGCTTCAGTCTCTGTCTCCTTCGAAAAAAATCTGAAGAGCAAGTGATTTATGGTATTTCTTCTTCTAGAAGAGCTCTCCAACCCCTGGCCACTGAATGGACTTTGAAATATGCCCACAGGGATCCTTTATCCACGGACAATCTCTGAGTGCTTATTATTCACTTTACTAGTGTAGAAGCTCTTTAATCATTGTCTCTGCGTTTGCTTTAATCTAGAAACTGTCAATTTATTAGCTCATAATGTGCCTGAAGCTTTTCACCATCTTACTGGAGAAAGACTTGTATAAATCCAGGAGATGATTCTAAAGAAGTCAGATTGATATGAGATAAGGATACGAAGAGACAAAATAATATAGCAATTAGAGTACAGAACTAAAGTTTATTTATGAAAAAAAGCATTCTATATTTTGTTTCAAGAAGAGTAAAATCATTTTTAACTCCACCCAGTGATAACTGATGAGTGAGTAAAAGAATTATTTATTATAAACATGAAATTATCCATCACAAAGGATTTTCAGCACCAAAGTCTTAGGAAGTTACCCAGAGTGCACACTGGAGGGATACTCCTGAAAATGAAAGTGGTTAAGAAATCAAAGACCATGAGCTACAAATATATATATATACACACACATATACATATATATATGTATATATATATATTTCTGAGGTTGAAAAATCTCAAATGTGTGTGTATATACATATGTGTACGTGTGTGTGTGTGTTTTCATGGAGAATAATCAGAGCATCAAGAAAAATAATGTTCAGGACACAAAGATAAGTAAGGAGCCCAGCCCAGCACAAGAGCAAAGCAGCACAGAGTGCACATGCTATAGAGAAGATAGAAAAAGAGTCTAGAGAGAAGGGACTGAAAGAATGACTGCACCTTGAAATAAAACTGTGGAATACTTGGCTTCCAGATGACCTAAAGACTGATCACAGCTAGTCTAATAGCTATAATCACTATGAACTCTAGCTATGACATTCCTGATCTGTTGCTGTTTGTCTTCCATCTTTCTCCCAGAGTGGTTTTATTATCAAGTAAAATATTTGCTTCTTTCTTTTTCCTTACAGAAGAGACCTTTACAATTACCTAGTCCAATTCATTCACTTTACAAATGAGGAAACCAGGACCCCGAGAGGTTAAAGTGAATTGCTCAGTCACCTAGATGGAGAGTACCACAGACAGGACTAAAATCCGGAATCTTCTAATTCCCAAACCACACTTCATTGCAAGAGCCCATTCTTCCTCTGAAATAATTACCACTTTCCTCTTCATCATAGTGGTAATTTCTGCAAAGGCAGAGAAATACTGTGGGTGATTCTCAAATGCTAGATGTTTAAATTAGCATTTGGGAACTATATATCTACATAGAATTACTGGAAGTTGAAAGGAAGACAAAACCATCACCTTTACTTTTAAGAGGGTCCCAACACAATCTTCCAGCATACTTGCTTAAAATTGGTTCTTCCTTCCCTATCAATTAGCCATCTTGCTTTTATTTTCTTACCAGAGATAGAATTTAATGATTCAAAGGATCTTGGAGATCACCTAGACTTACTTTCTTATCTTATAAGTGAGAAAACTGAGGTTCAAAAAGGATGCCTCACCAAATCACAAAATATTCGAATTTGAAGAAGCAACAATATTTAGTCAACTTTTTTTTTAATTTAGAGAAATAGAAGTACTTAACTATTATAACACCTGTATTTCTCACTACCTATAATTATTAATTCTTCGTATTTTTCTATATTTCTTTCAAATATTTTATATAAGAAATAAAGCTATGCAGATACAGTTGAAATACATTTTTCCCAACCCCTAGTCTTACTGACATCCTCATCAACCCAAGGACAGCCGATATTAGAAATTTGTGAATCCTTGTGATCTACTTTGTATAATTTAACATACACATATAGATATCAATGGACAATGTATATTCCCAGCTAGTGCCAGGGGATTGGGGATATTAAATCAAAACTATTCTGAGTTTGTTTGATTGTGTGTTATTCTTCCTAGAAATATTTAATAGAAAACTACTGTAAGACAACAAAATTGCAAACAGTTTCAATCTAATAGACCCGTTTAACAGGTCAGAGAGGTTAAGTGACTTGCCCCAAGTGACACAATGTCACCATCCAACTAGAACTCAAGATGTTTTCCCCCTACACCCATCTCCACTTATCTTTTCACTAGAAAACCCCACCTGATTGTCTCTTTCCCCTTAAGTCCTCTGGGTGTTTTTCTTCATCATTTTCAGAAAGCCACATTTCTCTCCCTTACCTCCCTTCAGAAAAGAAACAATTCTGGGGTTGAGAAATCTCATACCAGAAACAATATACTCTTTAACTTCACACTTTGTTCTGAACAGCAGGGCAGCCAGGCAGACACCAGGCTCACACACCATTATGAATCTGTCAGCAATTAGAATTCTAAACCCTATTCGGTTTTTACTTGCTTCAATCAACTTGTCACTGCAGTGAGGATTATCTACTTTCTCAACATAAACATCAACAGAAATGAGTGCAATGGCTTGCGTCCTTGGCGACGGCACCGCCAGGGAGAATGTTAAATAGAACATTCTGCAGACAGGAGGGATCTGGGGCCTTAATGGGCCATAATTAGAGGGGCAGAGCCTACACTAGCCTTTGTGTAAGGCTTCAGAATTCCCCTCCATAGGATGGGGAGACATCTTGGGACATGCAAGGAGGCTGCTGTTGTCTGCTTCTCCCTTCTCTGTTTCCTGAGCTAGAGAAAGAAAGGGAAAAGAAGAAAATGTATCCCTGCAATGTCTTCACTCAAAACCAAAGGACCTTGGGAGTCATGCCATTCAACCCCCTTATTTAAAGGATTAGGAAGCTGAGATCCAGAGAGGGAAGGCTGTGGCCAAGGTCGAACTCATGAGCCCAGTGTCCTGACTCCCAGTGCGGAACCCTGCTCCCTTCAGGGGGAGTAGAAAAGTTCTGAGTCATAAGCCATGTTCTAACCCAAATACCCAATGATGCAAAAGACCAAGCTACACAGTGCCACGATATGAGGACAGGGCAAGCCCACGGTGCCAGGGTCACCGAGAGAAGAGATTCACTCCACCTCAGATCCATTGTGAAGACAGAGAGTGTGTAAGTACACAAGTAGCAATTAATTTGATTCCTTTCACAAGTTATTTTTTTAAGGATTATCTAAGGAACTTAGAGTTAGGTGGGTCAAGACAAAGAAAGTTTGGTATCTTCTACTACTAAAAAGAGCTAAATTATGTATACTAACTTATTTAATCTTCATAACGACTTTACGAGGTTAGTACTATTATTTTAGTCTTTATGTTACAGATGAAGAAACTGAAGTATGAAGGGTTGGGTACCTTGTTCATGTTTTTGCATATGGTAACGGCAAAACTAAGATTGGAACCTAGATGGACTGGGTCCAGAGGCCCCACTCTTAATCACAAGAGTAGGGTGACAAACCGTCCTGATTTCCTGGGACTGTCCCCATTTTAGCAATCAAAGTCCCATATCCCAGGAAACCCCTCAGTCCTGGACAAACTGGGACAGTTGATCACCCTACGCATAACTATACTGACTCTGTGGTTTGTCAACGATTCAACCCAAGCCTCAAAAACTGGCCCAGTTAGTCTGGTTGCCATATCCGTCTTCAAGCCTTGGGAGGCTGAACTCACAGGGAAGGACTTACTCATAGGTGCCAAGTACTCTTCTGAGCAGTTTTGAGGCTTTATGTTATTTAAATTCTCACAAGCACCCTAGAGGAGGTATATGGATAAGAAAACAAAGGATCCGAGAGGATTGGATCAGTTGCCTAAGATCTTAGTGTTAGCAAGTAGAAAGCTAAGATCTGAACCGAGGCAAGGAGGAAGATCTTGGGACTTCTTTAGAGAGAAATAGCTAAAATGAGGGAGTCTCAAAATCTGAAAGTCCTACCTACTTGGTGTTTTTTTCTGGAGGTGGGAATTCACACCTAGGAAATTAGATATAACTCTTTGAGAATTCCCTCTATCTGAGTAGAGTTTTGTGCTTCCTCCTCCTTCTGACTCAGCCATGGGATATAGCATCAGCTGACCACAAGTTGGCAACAACACCCTCAATGCCCTCCCCATCTCCATGCTGTGTCCACACTACTTCTCCCTCTTTGATGACCACCCCCCTGCCATTGTGTGCATGTAAAATTCTTACCCATCCTTTAAGACCTGGTCATATACTACCGTCCCCAAAAGCCTTCCTTGGACTTAGTTTAAATTAATCTTTCTCTCTTCTTCTTTCCCTTAGTCATCTTAAACCTTTTAAAAATAGGTATCCCAATCTGCCTTATTCTACAGTCACAGTGTGCAAGGGTGGGAGAGGGCCATGCCTGGCTCTCTTGCTGTGTGAGGGACTCCCACCTCAGCATTATCTTATTTCCTCTCTCAGTAGTTCACAGGACAAGAGACAGCACCTGCACACAGCCCGTAGTTTGACAGCCTCTTGAATGAATATATGTATACATCAGTGTGTTTAGTTATGAACTATGATGTTTGTATGTGGAGATTTGGATACGGAAAACGATATCTAGGATGTCTGTGTATGTCAGGGGATAAGTTCTTTGGCACTTCTAGGCTCGGTTTTACTCCCAAACTAAACGATTGAGGCAATTAGCTCGATGTTTGTAGTAGGCACCTAAGTCTATAAAACATACCTAAAGTATCTTTGCAAAATTATTTAGAGTTAAGAATAACGATTATTAAATGGTCTAATAGAAAGAAATACAGGGTAAGGAGTTAGTTTCCACTTTCTCGGTAATGACCCCAACTCACTGCATAAACTTTGGTCCTCTTTTTGCCCAAACTGTAGGATGATGGTGGTAGAATTACATGATTTCTAGGATCTCTTCCAACTCTACATGCCTATAATCCAATAATTCTAATACTTAGAGCAAGTCTTCCCCCACAGGGACATTCTGTTTCCTACTGTAGCCTTGGCATTCAGAACATTCTGGGTGAGTAGTAGAATCAATAACAAAGTCAAGGACCAGTCAAAGCCACTGAGGGAGAAAAGGGTGTTCTGTTTGAAGAAAGGAAGCCAGAGATTCTGGAGGGACATGATGTGTGAAATGCAGGCTTGGGGTTAATGAATTTGAGGCGTGAAAACCCAAGCTTCAGGCCACATTCTCTGGCAGTGTTGAGCAGGGCATGTCTCCATGCCCTCTGTGGCCGAGTTCTATTTTAGAATGTACTCGAGCTTGAATCCTCTTAACACAGCTGTGACTGTGTGTTAAATTTTAGGCATGGTTCTCCATTCAAGCAAGTGGCTCTTGGTCTTACATTGACAGACCTGCGGAAAAGCAGCTAGAGGAGGACAGACCTGGAAACTGTCAGGGAATTGATTGGTAGTGAAAGAGGTGTATTTATTGAGATTGAGATGTAGTCAGCGTAGCCCAATGGACCAGGGTAGAGAGAAGATTGTTCTATGAAGGTCAGAAGCAAATGCGATGGGGAAGTCTCGCTGGACAGCCCCACCCACCAAGAAATGTTTCATTCAGCATTTGAGAGTCCCTTACGCCTCCTTAGCCATTAACGTTCCTTTCTAGCTAAGACACACCTCTTGAGACCTTAACCCATGGAAAAAATGAGAGCACAGTTGAGTCATTTCACCACGCTCCCACCCTTCTCCCTTCTGGAATCCCTTCCAGGGCCCAAAGTGCCGAGCTGTCAAGTCCTGCCCTGAATGCTTTGGTTAAGTGGATGCCCAACCCAACTGAGGAAGCTGTGTCAGGGCTGGGTTAAGCCCTCCAGCTGCTGGAAAGGGCAGAAGTGGTCACCATGGAAACAAGCCCCTCATCAATCTTGTAGTGACTCACAAGATCACTGGGATGCACAGGGGACTAGAGTCCCTGGAAAGACAACACCTTTTTCCTTGAGAAGAGATGACTGCATTCTTGAAAACCAAGGCAGCTGCTTCTAAAACGGAGTGAAAATAGCCAGGGTTGCTTCTGCCTCCTGAATTTAGGCCTAGATGATATGTGCCCTGAGACCATGAAGGCAGGAAGGTCCCCATTTGTGTGGATTTTGCTACTGCAGCCAGTTCTATTTGACACAATTCAATGTCAGAGGGAGAAGAGAACTGGGTGTTACCTAGTCAAACTCTTATTTTTTAAAGGAATGACTGAGGGGCCAGGGGGTGAATAACTTGTCCAAGGTCCATATTATGAATCAGTGGGAAAGCCAGGACTAGAATCAAGACTTTGCACTCCAAATCTGTTACTCCTTCCACAATCCTAGGGTCAGAGTGGATTTTTTGTGAAGCTAATAACGATTAAATTTCAAAATACCTCCCTTAATGGGTCCATTCTGAGGCTGTGAGAGGGGCCCTAGCAATAGACGCCCATGGCCATTTTTCTTTCCTTTTATTCCTTCATTTTCAAAAGTAAATTTTATTTAACTGAAATTGGTTTAAAGTGCTGTTCCTTTCCATTTTGTCTCCCCCTTTATCACTCGTCCCCTCCAGTTGGGTGTCAGAATGACCATAGGCATTTGTGAGATATGGTTAAAGAGACGTTGAGGTAGATTAGCATTGAGTTGTGGTTAAGCAGGTAGGATAAAATTATATGGTTCCCACTCACTTTCACAAAGAGTTAAGTTATCCGTTATCTTGATTGAAGACTGGCCTCTACTTCCGTAACCAACTAGCAACAAGATTCAAAGAAAGGGCAAGACCAAAGTTCAGCTCCTATGAAGATACAAATGGTCCCTCAAGCATCTGGCACAGGAAACATGAGGGTAGTGGAGAAGAACAACGGTTAAAATAGGTAGAGCCAGGAGGTAGCCCGTGAAAATTCTTCCAAATCTCATCTCTCATATGTGGAAGAAACTTGATGAATATTTTGCATTATCAACGATGAATTGTAAAGCTGAATGAAACTTTTCAAAACTATTAATAATAATTTTATGAAAATATACTTCAATAAACTGAAGAAAAAATGAATGAACAATTCTCCTTATGGAAAATATTTTTTTTTCCTGTTTAAAAAGCACAATTTATTGCTTTTAGTATATTCACAGAGTTGTGCATCCGTAGCCATCAATGATTTTAGAATATTTTCTTCATCCCAGAAAGAAACCTGGTACCCTTTAGCTGTCACTCCCACTCTCCCCACCACCCAGCCCTGGGCAACCACTGATCTACTTTCTGTCTCTGTGGATTTACCTCTTCTGAACATTCATGCACATGGAATCATACAACATGTGGTCTTTTATGACTGGCTCCTCCCACTCAGCATCATGTTTTCAAGGTTCATTCGTGGTGTAATTTGCATCAGTGTTTCATTCCTTTTCATGGCTAAATAATACTCCATGGTGTGGATTACTCAAGCCCGTCTTCCTTGGTTATCCTTGGAGAGACCAAGGTGGACGGTCTGAGGGAACATCACTCCTGGACCCCAGACCCCCTCAGGTGGAACAGCCTTTGAGGATCAAATGCGGAAGGAGACACAGATCTTTTTTTTTACTTTCTTTTTTTTTTTTTGGCCGAGCCGCTCGGCACGCAGGATCTTAGCTGACCGCAGTGGAAGCACGGAGTCCTAACCACTAGACCGCAAGAGAATTCCCTTTTTTTTTTTTTTAACTTTCTTAAAAAACAATCTGTATAAGTGAAATAGGTACCAAAATCTCAGCATTATCATTTTACTCTGCTGTTGCAGCCCACGCTGTTGACTTCTGGCTTAGGACCCAAGGCCACCTGCTCCCCTTGTCGTAGGAAGAGGTAGTCAAATAATATGCAGTCACAATGAGTATGAACAAAGTATTATTATATAAGTGTGCTAATTAACAAAGGTATTATGTTATTTTCTGAATTTTTAATTTTGTAGTAAATTTCAGGTTTGTAATATCTATACTTTTTAATATTGATTGGGATGATATTTGATTGGGATGTATTGTGCCATTCAAAAACATTCATTTCTGTGCCTAATCGTGTATTTATAGTATTACAGTCTTTTTTTCTCAAGGAGAGCCCCCTTGTCATATAAGCTGCATAAAATCTGGATCTCTCTCCTGCCTGAGATACCTGTTTAATGAGTTTGCATTAATCACAGTGTTCCTGAAAATGATAGTAAATATCCTGGGTTGGTTTTGTGGATCAGGAACCCATCACTACTGCACAATCATGCTATCACGATCCTCATTGGAATTTAGCAATTTAGAAGAGTGTTCGGAGTCATATGCGTTGTGCACGAGAGCAGTTCCCAATGCCAATTCATTGGGGTCAGTTTCACTGCCGGTAACGGAAGTAAAGCCTCATAAGACTTCACTATTACTCATCAGTGTTATGTTTGTCTACACCTATCTCCCAAGTAACCAAACCACTTAATCTCATTTCCTTTTACACATTCAATTCATCTTCCAAATATGCACACTTGCAAAATATGTCTGGGGGACAGGTTATTCTACCCCATTTTAAAGAAGGAGAAGACTCAATGATAGGGGTGAGTTACTGACATTCGAATTACTCAATTCCATCTCTAATATGTTCTCTACTTAAAGAGTTGCTGTGAGGGGCAAATAAAATAATGAGTATGAAATATCCTAACCCGGACACTGGCACATGAGTGCTCGGTAAATGTGAGTTTAATATTGTATGATTCTTTACCGATAGGTAAGCATTTGCCAACTTGTGTTCATGATGTACCCAGATGCCTGGAGGTATTTCTGCAGTTCCTTGAAAGAAAATGTGGCCACAGAACACAAGCTTCAAACTTCTCTGCTCCAAAATGAACCACGGATTTTAAACCTAAAGCAAGAAACCCAACCCGTTACTTTTTTGCAAACTTGAGTGGTCAGGGAACTTTACTGAGAAAGATTTGCAAGGTGATATGTCATCAGAAAACTTAACTTGACTGTCAACTTCCCTACTTCCAGTTGCATGACCTTGGTCAAGTCATTCTATTTATTTCTATTTCAATTTCTTTATCTGCAAAACAAGGATATTAATAACTTATAAGCCTGTAAGAAAATCATAAGATACTATATGGTAAATTTGGAGACATATAGACAATGAGTTATTATTTTTGCACCAGCAAAGTAAAACGGAGAACTTAAGCAAAGCATAGATCATTTGTCTCACGTTCCTCCTTCCACAAGCCTCATCACTTCTTTTCTCAGAATTACCAAGTGCAGACAAGTGTGACACACTTCATATGATTCCAGAACAGAATGTAAATGTTTATAACCTAGATAGGGTAGAAGTAAATGCATATTTGACAAAAGGCAAAAAATAAGAGTTGCTGGAGAAATCTAGAGTTATCTCACCAACATCTTTATTTTCACAGAGGGGAGATGAAATAGAAACTAATATTGATAGAGAAATAGAAGTGAAAATGTATTATTTAAGTAACAAATTTTATCAATAGAAAAGTGAAAATAAACAGGTAGAGAGGAAAGAGAAGTGTGAAGGATAGTATATGTGAACTAAGTCTGGTCCTTTCATAGAAGGCAGTCAACAGATAATATCTGATATTGATGAATCAGTATAGAGAAATAGAAGGTCACTACCAGCAGAACCAGAAAGAAAGGCTCTTAAGTTACCACTAAGCTGGAAGTGGGAAGAGGTGAGTTGGGAAGCTGTTGGTTTCCGACACAACTCTTTGGTATCATTGGATTTTCTTTACCATTTAATAAAATATGAGAGGGGAAAAAAACCCTCAAAAAGTCATGTGTTCTTTTTTATCTTTGGTGCTATCAATATAAGCTCAGATATTCAATATTGTTATTATTAAGTATTTCATTTTCAGCATCTTTTTCTTTATTCCTATAGCTGTGCTATTCAAAAGGATAGCCACTAGACACTTTTGGCCACATGAAGTTAGATTCGTTAAAATAAAATAGAATTTCAGTTCCTAAGTTTCATCTGCCATATTTCACAACAAATGGCCTACTGTGTTGAACAGCATAGAATTCTGGAATTTTCCATCACTGCAGAAAGTTCTATATCCTCACTCTAAGCAATTTCATCCACACTAAAGGTTTCAGCTACCACTCAGTATTGGATGACTCCCTGGCCTTTATCTCAAGCCAAAGATCTTGCCTCCTGAGCAACATACCTTCACATGTACCTGTTGATGAGACAGGAATATTTTCACTTATGTCCCACAGCCCTTCATACTAAACTTATCCAAATCTGAACACGTTGTATTTCCTGTGGAAGTCATTTTTACTTCCTACGTTCTCCACCTCTCCTGTCGGAATCATCATCTGAAAAGTCACTAGAATCAGTTGGCTAGTGTCTACTGCTTGCAGCTCACTTTCCCTGAAGCTGATGGTAGCCTGGGAGAGCCTCAGCTCATCTCTTCTTCCTGACACACTCCTTCTGGCCAGAATACCTACCAGGTCATCATGTTCTGCTTATTCTAGGTGTGGCCTACACTTCTGGTAAACTAGCTCCATTCTAAAGCTGTCAAGCTCCTGGCTGGTGCTCCGGGCATCACTCAGCTAGTTTTCTTTATGATTTTTTTTTTACCCCAGGAAAATGCTATTCCTCGCTTTCTGTAATGATGACACATGCTGAGTGTTGCTATGTATTTTTGATTTAACCACAACAAAGTCTGGGGAAAAAAAGACTTGGTAAAATCAATATATTATTTCTTTTTAAAGTCAGGGAGAAGGCCTAAGTGGGTCTGCTGCTCTCTAAAACCAGACTACAAAGAGGCAGTGTTTTCCTGGAAGCTTAAACAAGTGCTACTGACATGGATTGAAACCCAAATGCCTATGAGATCAGCATCATAAAACACATTTACCAATTACCTAGGTAACTGTGTGTGGTGGAGGAGGAATGTGGATAACTTCAAGGAGTTGATAATTAGGCTGAAACATAATTCAACAGTTATCTTAAATATGTCAAGTTGAGGATTCAGTGCAATGACCAGCTCAACATCTCTTCCAACCTTGTCTTAGTAGGCTTTTTTTTTTTTTTTAACTGCAGAAGTTAGAAAACTAAACATTACAATTCTCAGATTCCTTTGTAGCTAGATTCTGGATATGATTAAGTTCTAGGTTAATCCAGGTCTTCTACCAATGAGTGCAGAATCTTGGCCAAGTTTCTTGGTCTCTTTGTACTTTTACTTTCCCCATTTCAAGATGGAGGTTTGACATTAATATTATATTGAGAGATTCATTCGAGGATCCATTGATGTAATGAATGCAAAGATGTTAGCACCCTGCTTGGTACCTACAGATACTCAATAAATTCTTGCAATCACTATTAAGAGGAATAAACAGAATGCTCTTCCCACGTCCTACTTCAGAGTAAGTAAGGAGGATGGGGGCAGAAGTTGTCGTATTCATTTTGCTGGCACAGATCTAGCAGATGTAAAGAGGCTCTGAAGCCAACAGTTCCAGGAAAAGACTCCTGGTTATTGAATTATAGCTAAGGGGCTGTGCTCCTGGTACCTGCTCTTGTGATAGCAGCCTCCTGATTGCCTAGCTTCTTGTGTATGGCAGAGATAACTAGTCCTTGGGTGTGCCACTTTTGCAGTGTTGTTCTGGGAATCACTTCCGGAGTCCCAGCCTGTGCCTCCAGCCTTTGTAACAATGTTGTAAATACTTAATTCCATATATTAAAACATTTTGTGTTTAAAATTGTGAAATGGTTGCTATTACGTGGAAATGGACCCAACCTGATACAGGCAAAATGGAAGACGGCATCATGTCTCTACCACTAGGAAGCAGTGGTGGCTCTGTGAGACAACGTGGGAGAGTAACTAGATCACACCCCTACTCCAGATACGTTTCCTCAGTTATAAACTAGAAAGTAGTCTTGAAGCAGAACATGGAAATGGAATTCCATTTACTCTGCCCACTAGGGGGCGCGTTCTCCAGCATCGTCTTTCAGGACCACCATGGAGAAGATGTCACAGCTGTCCACGTCCAGGTGACGCAGCAAGTCATGCAGAGCCATCTATGAATCAGGCTTATTTTTCTTGCCTCAGTCTATTGATTGTAGAGAAATCTCCATGAAGCCATAGGTGTAGGTTGAGAGAGAAGAAAATGTAGTAGGAATAGGTACCATTGTTCACTTACTCATGCAGCTTGCTTGGCCCTCTGGACCTACTTGAGCCTTATCAGGTATATGTCACCTCCAGCTGATAAGAGAGTGCTGCTGTGCATGCCTGAACTTAAGACTTGGCGGGTCAGACTACATCCAGTTCATTATGGGCAGCTTAGGCTGCACTGCAACCTGATGGTGTGTGGTCAAGTGCTCAGTCTCTACTAGGGCCCAGGAGCAATCCAAAAGGAATACTGTTATCTAAAAGAATGGCATATCTTTGCTTAATATCCTAAGGTCTATCCAGTGATTCATCTGGAGGGGCTAGCCAAAGGTTCCCTGCAGCATTTCTATTTGCCACAGAGATTTTAAGCACCACTGGATCTACTGGGGATATAGCCCAAGGGACAAAGTAGCTTCCACAGCAGACTGGACCAGTTGCAGAGCCTTTTCCTTTTCTGTCCCCTACTCAAAACTAGCAGCCTTTGGGATTCCTTGATCAGTAGGTTCAAATAGCAGACCTGAAGGAGATAACTCTTGCCTCTATAATCTGAGGAACCCCATTAAGCATGGTGGTTTTTTCTCAGTGATAAGAAGGCAGAAATTCGCCATTTCCCTTAGGAGGCGTATCTTAACATGTCCCAGACCACTGACACCCTGGAAAAATCACCAATGTGACTTTCGGTGATATACGCCTCAGAATTTGGAGAGATGTGTGTCACACAAGTTTTGGAATACTTTGTACTTCCTGTTCACCTGGTTAGGTCATTACATGATAGCATCAGGAAAACAGACCAATGCCATGTCTTCCAGAACAGAGAGGTGATCAAGTTTCCTATTGACTAGAATATGACATAGGTTTAGAAGGTTGATGCACATGGCTGGTCCTAACACCTGGCAGTAAACTGCCACTGATGATTTTTAATATCAAGTAAAAAAAAAAAAAAACTTGCCAGATCTATAACTGGCAATACCAGGTGCCAGGGAATTTATCGTTTCACTCAAGCAAAAAAAAAAAAACAAAAAAAACCCACAATTGGATCAACAATTGTAGTCAGTCAGCTCGTGATTAAATGTACAATAATCTATTCTCATTCTGCATTGTTTCTAGACTTATAACCAAATTCAGCTTCTAACAAATAAGTTAAAAAAATACTATTCATGAGAAGGTGCAACGTGCCCCTAAATAATTTTGAGGTTTTGCCAATTCATACTAACAGAAAACATGTATGGGAACTGATTCAAAGCGTATTAGATCTAGGTGGCAGCAATATAATGTTGGGACAAACAAAATGTTATTGATTAGAGGGTACCAGGATAAGATTCTGAATTCAATGTGCTTGAGTCACTAAAAATGGCTCCAACAGGGGGGCCTGGTGCAGGGTGCGCAGAGAGACACGCGGGTGTGGGGCCTGATGTGGAGGAACCCACAGTGTGAAGGTGGCGCGGAAGGTATGCAGGCGGATGTACTGCCACCTGCCCAGGGAGGCCCTGGCCAGGGCCTGCGCCTACAGGGACCGCCAGGGACCCGGACCGGTACTGCCCCTCGTACAAGAGCCTGCAGTCCAGCAGCCCAGTGCTCCTGTCCCGGGTGCACTTGGAGAAGGGCACAGACTCAATTGAGCATATCGTTGCTGCCACGCGACGGGGCTTGGTCCCGTCTTGGTTCAAAGGAGCTGATCCTTCCAAGCTGCAGTTCAACACTCCCAGCTGTTGTAGTGACACCATAATGGAGAAACGGTCCTTCAAGGTGCCTCTGGGAAAAGGAAGACGATGTATTGTTTTAGCAGATGGATTCTGTGAGTGGCAGCCATGTCAGGCAAGAAGCCAGAGGCAACCCTACTTCATCTACTTCCCCCAAATCAAAACAAAGGTCAGAGAGCGTGGGTGCTGCATAGGGACCTGAGGACTGGGAGAAAGTCTGTGACAGCTGGAGGCTGCTGACAGTGGCCGGGATCTTTGACTGCTGGGGGCGTGGGGGTTGGAGGGGGTTCTTGTATTTTTACACCATCATCACAGTGGGTTCCTGCAAAGGCTTGAATCAACGTCATCCACCCCAGGAGGTCTGCCATATTAGATGGAGAGGAGGCAGTCTCTAAGCGGCTGGACTTTGGTGAGGTCTTAGCTCAAGAAGCTCTGAAGTTTAGCCACCCCACAGAGAACACCACCTTCCATCCAGTCTCTCCCTTGGTGAACGACTCCCGAAACAGCACTCCTGAGTGTCTGCTTCCTGTCCACTTACTGGTCAAAAAGGAGCAGCAGCCAGAAGATACTGCAATGGCTGGCCACAAAGTCACCCAAAAAGGAAGACCCCAAAACACTCCAAAAGGTAGAGTCAGATGTGCCCCTGTGGTCCAGCTGGTTCCTGCGGAGGAGCCTCCCCGGCCCCGCCCCCCCCCAAGAGAGGCGGGGCAGGACTCCTTGAGCCACGCCTGAAGCGGAAGAAGGAGAGGCGGGGTTGCTTGGGAGGAGGTAGCACAGTGTTAAAGAGTTGTGGCTTCATGGGCGAGCGGCTGTCCTGGTTGAGACCAGGAAGCCCCCAGTGGGGTGGGTGGGTGGGCGGGCAGCCTGGGAAGAAGAATGGCCACCGCCATCAATTCCTGGTGGGAGGGGAGGGGCTCTTGTGCCTACCGTCGTCTGCTGGTAGGACCGGTGGGCTTTCCCTCAGAGCCTGAGCCTGCTGGCTGTTCTCAGCCTGACCTGACCTGGTGCTGTTACAGAGGCTGTTTTCTGCTCAGCCTTTGGGCTTCTTCAGTCTTCTTTTGGAATTAAGTTTTAAAACACTGTATTTTTTCTGAATAAATTATATTTGATAAACTGTCTACATTTCAGAAAATGCTGCTGGTGGGAGGAATTCCAGGTCTCACTGTTTTCTCCTAGCATCAGACCTAGGGAATGATTTTGTAACAAATGTGGGGCACTGGGATTTTCTGTGGACAAAATTGCTTTTTTGGAAACAATAAAAAGGCTTGGTGGGAGAAAAAATGGCTCCAATAATTTGCTTGCTTAATTGATTGAGAGGTGTACCCAGAGGAAGGGTATACTGAATGAAGTTGAAATGCTAGAAGGAGGTATCCAAAGGCTTAGGGAGATTGTGATGCTCAAGTGTATTTATTATGTAAGAGCTTCTCAGTTTCCCTCTAACTATATCCCCTCAGAAGATTCAGAGACACTTCCTTCACCAAGGCCAAGAGAAATACATTCGTGAGGGGAAACCCAACATTCTTAAACAGTTTCATTGTGGCTAGTCTCCATAGGCCAAAAATGACAGTGGGAATTATTGCCATTGAATTGGGCAATCTGCATTCAATGAAGATAATAGTATTGTGGTGAAACGGAGCAGGACCTTACGGTCCTTTCTCCCCCACGTCCTTTGCCTGCCTTTTGTCTGTAGAAAAACTTTAGCCAAAGAAGAACTTTAATCAGAGAAGTGAGAAAATGCAGAAACAAAGGAAAACAGTCAAACAGGACAATATAATAATAGTTTAGTCATTAAGCAAAGTCAAGGACCTTTAGCTCCTCCTCAAGGGCTATAGATAATACTCTGAGCCATATCCTTTGAGCTGTTTTGTAGAGACTGAAACCCCTACCAGCTGGAAGAAGTTAACTACATAATGACCAGACTGTAGCCATGACATAAGCTGCCACAATTCCGAGAACTGGCCTCAAGGAAATGGGAAGAAACTGACTCTGGAACTGAAGACTAACTGTACTTTGAACAATCAAGATGATGCTGATCAGACCACCACATGATCAAGTTCAAGATGACTGTCAGAGCTAGCTGTGCTGTTGCTGCATGTAGCCCCCTCCCTCTGCCTATACGTGCCTGAATCTCCCCTTTAAAGGTCTTGCCCACTGGTTGTCAGCATGGGGGAGCTGGCCTTTCAACATGAGTCCACACTCCCCTCCAACCCCATTGCTAGCCCCTGAAATAAAGCAAATTTCCTTTCCACCAACCTTGTCTTTTTATTGGCTTTAGAGTGGCAAGCAGCTGGACCCCACATTCCAGTAACAGTGGGGTGGCAGATGCTGATTCACGTCAGCCTTCTGTTTACTCTTGCCTACACAGACCAAATAAAACTTGAGTGGACAGCCCATCTATTTTTGCTCTGAGGACAAAATGATCAGCTAACCAATACCAAAGATCTCTATGGGGCTTCCCTGGTGGCGCAGTGGTTGAGAGTTCCCCTGCCGATGCATGGGACACGGGTTCGTGCCCCGGTCCGGGAAGACCCCACATGCTGCGGAGCAGCTGGGCCCGTGAGCCATGGCCGCTGAGCCTGCGTGTCCGGAGCCTGTGCTCCGCAACAGGAGAGGCCACAACAGTGAGAGGCCCGCGTACCACAAAAAAAATTAAAAAGATCTCTATGGAGTAAACCATTCTGATTACTGTACTTCTTTGGCTCAGCTGCCCGTCATGGTAACAATTCCCACTTTGTCCTCTAGACTGAAGACAGAAAAAAATCCCACTTAAAAATAATGTTGGTTGCCAGATACTATAGAAAAATAAGTCTGACACTGATTCCGGATAAAATATTAAATACATACTTTAGAAAAAATTTAACAAATAAATTTAAAAGTCAAAAGAGAAAAGCAGTGATTACTAGGAGCTAATCCAGGTTCGTTACAGTTAATCCATACTAAAGTGGCCTCATTGGTTCCTTAAATGATATTAATAAATCAGAAAAATAATGTTATGCATTATATATAGTATGAAGTTGACCATAAGCTTCATGTGAACAAATAGTATAATAAAGAAAACCTGGATTTCATTAATAACAGTACATTGGCAAGTGAAGAACAACTACATTCTAACCTGCACTGGTCAGACCATATTTGAATTGTCATGCCAGTGTTGAATACAATATTTTAAAAGAAATGTTAACCAAACAGAATAGTCCACGAACAAGGAGGAGTTCAACAGGGGCTGTGGATAATCCAGCACATGAAGAACGGTTGTGGTAACTGGGGGTCTGTGTCAAAAAACAAAAATAAAACTACTTTGTTGGGACAGCACCAGTTAGCTGCCTTTATTTGAAGTGTGGCCATATGAAATAGGAAATTGATTTACCCGGGGTAACTTCGAAGGAAGATCAAGGACCAAATAGGTAACTTTCCAGGGAGGAAGGTTTGGATGTAATATTTAGAAAAACTTTCAACTCACTGCAGTTGCTTGGCAGTAGAACTAGCTGCCGTAGAAAGCAAGGGATTCTCTGCCCTGGCAATGTTTTTGCAGAAGCTGAGCCTGCATCTGCTGTGTGTTTTGGTTGAGGGCATTCCTGCAATAGGTAGGAGGTTAAACTAGATGACCTTTAGGGTCCCTTCCAATCTGTTTCAATAATTCCATAAAGAGTGAGCAGGGGATACAAAAGGAAGGAAAAGTAGTTCCTGAGATGCATGAGGTAGCCCTGTGGACAGGATGTGAGAGACGAGGTGGTAATTCAGAGAAATTGATATCAACATACTCTCTACCCATAATGTAGCATCACAGTCTCTCATATCTACCTAAAAACATGAGAGTTAATTAAACTGGACCTATTGTTTTCTCACCTCAAAGTAACTTATGATACACCGATTTAGATGACAACTGTGAAACACTGATTTAGATGATATGCCTTTCCCTGGGAATGGGGATATATGGAAAGAGCAGTGGCTAGGAGCAGGAAAATGGAAGCTTTAGAGTTTCATCCCAGTATTGCCCAAAACTCACCATCTGCTTTTTGAGGGATTTCTTGCAAATTCCATTTAGCTTCACTGAAAAGGAGACTTTGAGTTTACTACAAACTTTTAAAAACTGAGTGTAAAATAGCTCATCAGATACAAGATCTAGGCTCAGAAGCAACCTCCTGACTTCGCCTCTCATATTTCATATTGCAGCCCTGAAATGAAACAGAGCTCGTGTTTTTTTGTCTTGGGTTTTGAGGTTAAAGGGAGGATTTCGCAGAGGATATCATAATTCCTCCCTGTGGCTATAGAATTATCCTAAGGGGTTGCTACAACTGAGTGGAGTAAGGTAAGTACTGATCAAGTCTCAGTCCCTCCCAAGGCCTTAAACTGAGTTCTTCCTTAATCTCTGAGGAACTGGTATCTGTAAGAAAATCAGGAGGCCTGGTCCCCGAACTGCCTTCAGAGCACATTGTGGGAGGTGCAGACCAAAGGTGAGTTTACACATCAGTGACTAAAGTTTCCTGCCACTAAGCATAAGAAGTCACTCATGAGCAGCGTCCCTAAACCACAGCTACAGGATGTGGGCACAAGCCCTCGTACAGTTGTTGGCCAAAAGCCAATGAACATTCATCCCTGTGCAAATACTCGGGCTTTGTTGTTGTTGTTAACCTTTGAAAACCACAGGCATTCATCTCTCTCTTTCTTCCCCTTGGCAGGAGTCATCTTCTTTTCTCCAACTTGGTCTCCTGTGTGTAAAGAATTTCTGAGGAGCTTTTAAGCCTGAATTTAATACTTTTGCCCTCCCCTCTTCTGCCCCACAAAATGCCAGGCAGAGGTAAGGCTGCCTTACAAAATATCTGCTGGCTTCCGCAGCTTTCTTTGGGCTTTTAAATCAGATAGGACATCAGAGAGCTCCATGAGTGACCTTAGCCTTTAAGAAAATACAGGTAATTTCTGGAAATTCCCCCTGAACAACGGTGACCTATTGTTTTCTCACGTCAGAATGAACACAGAAACTATGATACGCCGATTTAGATGACGTGCCTTTTCCTGGGAATGGAGGTATACGGAAAGAGCAGTGGAGCTGGAATTGGAGATTGGAAGCTTTAGAGTTTAATCCCCATACTGCCAAAAATTCGCCATCTGCCTTTTGAGCAATTTCTTGCCAGTTTCCAGGCCTTTGCTCTGTGTTCTGTGAAATGAAAGCATTAGATTCGATGGTTTCTTTGCTTCCTTAGCCCCAGGGCTCTATGAATCGGGCTTCCTTAGTAAGGCTTCAGCAAAGGGACAATGAGAAGGGGGTGCAAGGCAAAAGATCCTCATAAATTGGCTTCTCTTTTCTGCCTTAGAGGCTGGTCAAATGTCAGCCTCCAAGAAGGCCCGACTGCCCACTGGGAGGCCAGGCGTGGTGATTCATGGCAGCTCCCCTTCTTGTCACGTGTTAGAAAATCCATCAACCTTGGTTCCGTAACCCCAATGCCCCACATTCAGGTACTGAAACACAAGCTGAACCTACTCCAGCATGGGAATGTTATTTTTAAATAAAAGAGATGGCAGATGGATCCCGAATCTAAATCAACAGGAGAACTTTCTAACCATCAGAGCTGCCCAAGATGTATCAGAAGACTATGAGCAATCTGCCAACAGAATTGTTCAAATAGTTTCTGAACAGAGATTTATTGGAGATTTTCTAGTAGGGTTTCTTGAATAGACAAAGATCAGATAGAGAAAATGGCCAACCATGACATTTTTATGATGATATGCTTTGTACTTAATGCCTCTTGTATCAAATCTTATTCCCAATCAGACCTAGGATGCCCCTTTGGGAGACGTTATTGGTATAGTTCAGATGACAGCCTGAAGGAAAAGCCCAGGTATACATACAGGTCTCCTGATTTGTGGGTTGTGGTTACTTGTCAAGCTCATGGACAAGGAACCCAAGTGAGAATACCATGTGTCAAATGGGAAAGAGGTGGTCCGCAGGTCCATGGTGACCAAAAAACAACTCCCAGAAGAACTGAATTTAGTTCCCTTGGATGGTGTCCCAGCTTCTGCTGCCAAAGTGACATTGCACTACAGGCAGATACTCAATGATTTTTATTTAATAAAATAATTTAACCTCATTTCCTGGAATCCTCACAAGGTCTTTATGAAGTAGACAAAAGAGATAGCATCGTCTCCATTTTACAGATGAGGAAATTAAACCTTAGGAAAGTTCAGGTAATTTTCCAGGGTCTCACATGATTGATTCAACTCTTTCCAAAAAAAAGGATGTATTACCTAATCATCGACAACAATTATTTGGAGAATCATAAGGTCTCTGGTTTTAAATGATTTTATCAATCATCCCTTTCACAATCCCTTTCACAATATCCACTTTATCTAGTCCCTACTAGTACACATCAAGTGATGGGAGACTCTTTCAAGGAGCAAAGCTTCCCATCTTTGGACATTTTTAACTATAAGAAGTTCTTTCTTGTCTTAAACTGCCATCCAAATCCCTGAATCCTCTCATCCTCTGGTCATAATCCTGCCTTCTAGATCCCATTTATCAGTTTCTGGAATATCCCACAAGACAATCTGTGTGAAATGTGAAGACAATTCTCATGTCATCTCTGAGATCATTCTTCTCCACACTAAACAACCTTGGTACCCTCTTGGTACAGACTGACCTCAGGGCTAAGAGATATTTCCCTCCTCTCATCTTTTCTGATTTGCTCTATTGATGATGCTGCACTGTGTCCTTTCGAAGGTCATTTGGGAACAGTCCAGCCTAGGTTACAAGGGGAATAAATATGCAGAAAGAAGTCACTTGTCAGACTGATCCTTAAATGGTAACTCAAGAGAATGTGCTGGACATTTCGGAGGCTTGTGTCAACAAACGCCACTACCTTGAGGCAAATGGGGATTTTCGGGCAGTGGTGTTACAATAATTTGCCAATTGTGCCTGCTTCAGAACCACTGCCAAAACAATCCAACGACTTTTCATTCCACTACTGTTGACAGGACGGCTAAGGATTTCAACATTTCCTTTTACAGTCTGAAGAGAAGTTCCCTGCCTTGGGGACTATACCAATATTTGCCATCATGAGGGGAAAAAAAGTGGGTGCTGGGAAGTGGAAAGAGAGGGAGAGAACTACTAATGGAAGTAAACAAAGATAAAGACAAAATAAAATGAGGGTTATTCAAAGTTTGGATTTTGAATGCCTCCATCAAATTGATGTTTGTGAAATATCAGAGGAAATCGTTGAAATCGAGGAAGTGAGCATTTTGAAGAAAAGACTTTAGACTTCACACAAGCACCCCCTTCCCCCTTCCCACCCCCCAAAAAACAGCTGGAATTTTTAACTTGAATACCAGCCAAGGTGTCTCAACTTTGGTTCTTTGGACAGGCAAAGAGCTAATTATAATAATGTTTACAGTGCTCAACATTAAAAGTTTCTTTTCAAAATAAATTAAAAATACAATAAAATTGAAAAAAAAATTTAGAGATGAAAACAGAAGAGATGACCTCCTGAGTTCTTCACAATTAGACCTAAGTCAAGGAGCGACAAAGAGGAAATATGAGAGAAAAGAAAATAGAAACAGAATGAGCTAGAAGAGTATTTTTGGAAACATTCTTCTTAAACTCCTGTGGGATCCATAGACATTCCACAGAGGCACTTCTGAGACCCAAAAAAGAGGAGATCAGTGGCATTCCCATCTCTATTTCAATCATAGTGGTCCTACTTCTATCTGTTTTACATATTGGGCAACTGAAACAGATTTCATTAGAAGGAAAGGTCTGCTGTTAAAAAAACAAAACATATGAGCAAACAAAAAAAAACCCTGCAAAAGGAAATGAGCCATTGAAAGTTCCTGAACAGGGAATGATATGATCAAATTGTGCTTTAGGAGTCTGGCAACCAAGTATAAAATGGATTAGAAGAGGGTCAGCCTTGGAGCAGGGATACCAATTAAAAGTCTATAACAAATATCCAGGTAAACAGAATTTAAAACATGATCTAATAACATACCTGTGAGAATGGAAACGAGAAGGAGTATATGAACAGTTTTGAAAGAAGAATGAACTTTAAGTTTGACATCTGGGCATTGGGCACAATCTAAGTCACATACAGATGTGGTACTTCTATGGTCTGAACGTTTATGTCCCCCCAAAATTTATATGTTTAAATCCTAAAGCCCATTGTGATGGTATTAAACAGGGGGCCTTAGCTTATGAGGGCAGAGCCCTCATGAATGAGATGAATGCCCTTATAAAAGAAGCACAAGAGAACACTCTTGCCCCTTTACCTGTAAGGATATAACAAGAAATCTGAGCCCCAGAAGAGGGCCCTCACCTGACCAGGCTGGCACCCTAATCTCGGAATTGCAGCCTCCAGAACTGTAAGAAATAAATTTATGTTGTTTATAAGCCGCCCAGTACGTAGTATTTTTGTTATAGCAGCCCAGACAAAGACAGATACTATATGGAATGTATCTGGCAAGAAGTTTAAAGACATCAAAACTGATGGATTTCAGGGATGATGACTGGGACCATTAAAATCCCATACAGAAATCCGAGATTTTGAAGATGCTGAGTGTAAGTGGCCATTGGAACACTGATATAGATGATCAGCAGACAGAAGTGCAAAACTGAGTCTTAAACACCAGGGATGAGAATATGGATTTGGAAGTCATCCCCATAAAAAAAGGTAGCTAAAATAATATAGATTGAGACCCCAGTGAGAGAGAAGATCAGTATCAGAGGGCTGAAAATAAAGACCCAGAACAAGCCTACATTTAGAGGACAGAGAAACAAGAACCCAGAGGGTCCTCCCCAAGTTTATGATCAGGTGTTCATTTGTCATTCATTTGCAAACATTATTTGATGGGCTCAGGAGAATTTATTTTCTGGTTTGAAGAAATTTGATTATCCTTATATAAGGTCTGAAGTGTACATTTATCAGTCTAATCAAGCTTTTAGGTCCCCTAAGATACTGAATCTTCAAAATCATGTAATACTATTTAACAATAACTAATCGTTTCAGTCCAAAAATACGGTGGGCTGAAACAGAATCTTCAGTAATGGTGTAGCTATGGATGATGTACTTATCCCCCAAAAAGAGTGTCAAAAACCAACACTCCCCCGGGCAAAGGAATTGCCAAGTTTGTTGCAGTTTCCAATGAATGACATCAGACCCGTGTAGGTCTCAATCAAAACGGGTTCAGTTAACACCATCAATCCCTTTCCTCTTCCAGATCCAGTGGAATTCCTGTGGGCATTCTGGATAGCTGGAACAAGCTTAGACATGAACCCGGACAACTAAAGAGGAGAAGGCACAGAGTTAGTGAATGCAGAGTAGGTCCAGAGACACCTCCTCCCCAGCCAGTGCTCACAATGGTTGACCACTCTCCTGGAGCTGCAGTTATTCTTACTTTTTAAACAGAAATCGTATCTCAGAATTGTTAACATTGCTTCTGTTAGTCTTTTAATAAATTAATCCGTTAATAAATTATGTACATAATAAAATTAGCTACCACATCTTGTTTATTTTTCATTATTCATAACTTGTACAACATTAAGAAGTCAGTTTAATAAATATTTGCTGATAGTCTATTATGGATCAGACACCAGTCGGGTACTGCTGAAGATTCAAAGACAAGGGAGATATAGTCTCTGCCCTCACAGAAGTGACACTATAATAACATAAAAAATGAACTTGTGATGATCGTACAAAGTCCACGAAAATAAACAGCAAAAAGAGGCACATGATGCTAAAGAAACACAAAAGAGGGAGAAATCATATGTGGTTAGAGGATTAGGAATGACTTCAAAAGGAAACTCTTGAGACAATCCTTTAAGGGTTAATAGGGTTTCAATGGGTGAAATGAGGTTAGAGAGGGCCTGTCAGCAGCTGTTCTTTCCTAGCCAGCATCCTTTCCTCCATTTGAGACTCTTCTTCCAATAAGAGTACCTTGATTTTCCTTTGCAGAACCACATTCTTCCATTTAGTCCAAATAGCTTAAGCAGAGCTGACTTTAGCACATGACTCAGTCCTAACCAATCAGAGGAATCCATTCCTCTGGTCGAGGAGATTGATTCAGGTATGGGCACATGACCAATGTGGCTGTGAATCTGATAGCATCCAAGCCCGGAGGTATTCATGGTCATTTTGGCCACACAGTTGAGAACCTGACTGAGACTGAAACCAACAAAAGTGAAAGAACTAAGACATGGAGAGAGAGTAATTCTTCACAAAGCCATTTGGGTTACTGGATCAGCCTATCCTGAACTTTAAGTTAAATGAGTGAAAAAAAAAAATTGCTTCTTTTGGTAAAATCAAGTTGAATTGGGTTAAGAGGAGGGTAATTCAGGGAGCACTGCAAACAGAGATATAAAGAAGGAAATGAATTAGAAAAGCTCATATCTTTGTATTTCCAATAAGCTCTTTTATATCCATAATTTCATTCCAGTATAAGTCTATCAGGTAAGTCAAAGAAGGTATCATCATTCCCGTGTTGGAAATCAAGACTAATAGAAGGTAAATGATTTGTCCAGAATTACTCCACTTTCTGCACCATGGTAAAAAGGAACATGAGGAATAAGGGCCTACTCACAGTAAGATCCAAATATGTTTCCTAGGCAACTGGCTTACAAGTCTAAATTAAAACTTTTAGAGTATATTCCAATATCAATCTAAATTATTAAGCATGTTCAATAAAGACACCATTGTTTTTCCTTTTCTCCATGAGGAGGCCAATCTTGGCTTTGAGGGACTAATACAGAATGACGATTCAATGAAGAATGAGAATGTAGTCTTTCCCCATAATCCCATTTTCAATATAGGTTTTATCCTGGATTCTTAATTTTATACCAAATTGCCCTTGGGCAACCACTTCTCCATTGGAGGTTTAGTTTCCCTGTTGGTAAGAAAAAGAACCTAAAATTTAGAATATGTCCATCACTACTATTTGACCTAACCTATAAGGAAAAAAAAGAAAGAAAGAAAAGCCATGCAAATAAAACTGCTGATTTACTTGCTCTGTGACATTGTAAATTCTCTTCTGCTTTTTGAGCCTCAGTTTGCTCTTTTGAAAAGATGCATTTAAATCTATGGTTTTGGGATAATATCAGAAGTTAAAAAAAATAGTGACTTTATGATAAACAACATAGAGTTTGCTAGAGTGCCTCAGTATCTGTGGGTTTTCAAAATAAACTAAGGTACTTGTCCCTCTACTTTAGTTCAAGTAATATTTACCGAATTAGATAATGTCAAACCTTAATTTAAAAAACAGACTCACTTCTAAATATCACTGATTAAAGAATCCAACAGACAGGTAGGATTTTGCTTGCTTTCCATGAGCCTATAGTGACAAAGACAGACAGAAGTTACCTCTTATTACTAGTTCCCAGGCCTAGCATCCTCTTTAAGACCTTAGAATGGATCTAAATATTAGTATCATTGAATGAAACAAACTATGGTCATGTAGCCTGGGGATTCTGGAAAGGAGGACATCGTCCCTTACAGCAAACTCCACCAGTTCTTTAGTTGATTAGATAAGAAAGCCAGAAAGGGGACTTCCCTAGCGGTGCAGTGGTTAAGAATCCACCTGCCAATGCAGGGGACACAGGTTCGAGCCCTGGTCCGGGAAGATCCCACATGCCACGGAGCAACTAAGCCCGTGTGCCACAACTACTGAGTCTGCACTCTAGAGCCTGTGAGCTACAACTACTGAGCCTGCATGCCACAACTACTGAAGCCTGCATGTCTAAAGCCTGTGTTCCACAACAAGATAAGCCACCACAATGAGAAGCCCACGCACTGCAATGTAGGGTGGCCCCTGCTCGCTGCAACTGGGGAAAGCCCGCACGCAGCAACAAAAGACCCAACGCAGCCAAAAATAAATAAATAAAATTTATAAAAAACAAGAAAAGAAAATACATCATCAGTATCTTAAAGAAAAAAAAAAGTCAGAAATAAGTGTTCTTTCTTAAGTTTCCAGGAGAGAAAAGCAAAATCGGAAGAATAAATTAATAACATGGAATAATCAAGGTCAGAAGTGATCTTAGGTTTATAGATTCCAGCCACTCATCTATTGTTTAATTTGCCTACACTCATCCTCTCCAAGAAGCCACACCCCTCTACATGGACATATACAGTGATATGGAACTCACTGCAATCTAACCATGTCCATTCCATCACTGCATATAGTGGGAAAAAAGTATGTTCCCTTGCCCTATCTGTTACTGATGATTAGACTTTGGAAAAATCATTTAATCTCCCTGAGCCTTAGTTTACACATCTGAAAATGGGAAAATAATAATAATGATAACGATGGTAAATATCAACCTCATTAGACCCAAGTGCATTGCTCGAAAATATTTTTAAAGCATACTATTCATAGATATAAATATTATCACTTACAAGCAAGAACGATTTTAGCTTCCTTAGTCCTATTCCCTTCAGTTTCAGACTTTGAATGCCATTTCTTTAATATGCATGATAGACTCCAGAAAGCACTTTTGTAAAAACCTGTGATATGCACTATTTTAAAATAATAAAAGTTCCCTAGATGCCAAAGGCTATATTAAATTCCACTCAGAAACCATGACTTCAAAAAATATGGGTTGAGCATCAAAGTACCTCTTCCAAGATATTTATCAATTATAAAGGGAAAAATACTAACTTTACAAAGGAGCAATATAGCATACCCCATCTTAGACAAGTGATCAAGGTTAACATCACTGGTAATAAGACATACAGGCATCGTGAGCCTGCAATAGAGGTAGTGAAAGGACACATCATTTCTGCAGTATCTGTGCCCCCCAAAAATCTAATTCAATTCAATCTAATCATGAGAAAGCATCAGGCAAACTCACAATGAGAACATTCTACAAAATAACCGACCAGTATTCTTCAAAATCACCAAGGTCATGAAAATAAAGGAAAGACTGTGAAGCAGAATAAAGAGACAGAATAATTAAATGTAATATGGGATCCTGGATTGGATCCTGGAGCAGACAGAGGACATTAGGAAAAACAAAACAAAAAACTGATGAAATTTAAATAAGGTCTGTAGTCTAGTTAATAGTATTGCACCAATGTTTAATTTCCAGGTTTTGATATCTATATTATAGTTATGTACATTGCTAGAAGCATTTGAATGAAATCCTAATATTTAGGAAAGAATTTATGTTCCTCTAAATAAATTTATGTTCCTCTAAATAAATTATGAAAATTTATTTTCAAAAGGGATAGAGAAAAAATCAGACTCAATAATTTTCATAACTTGTTCCTTAGAACACTAGATTTCTTCATAGGTTGGGTGACCATATAATTTATCATCCAAACCAGGATTCTTTTGAAAAGAAAGAAAGTGCTATTATTAATAGTATTCAAACAACAGATACCTGAGGATCTGGGGAGAAGATATGGAAGAAAAGGTAAAAGGTAAGCTTCAGTCCCTATAGTCACATCGATCAGAGCTGCTCAATTTTTGTAGGTTTTATGTATTTGGGTTCTGAGTAAGATCTTATTTTTAAAAGTCTTTTCCTTTAAAAAAATTTTTTTAAAAACCCACTGTACTAAGCTTGCCTAAGAACCTCTAGCTCTGACAGTCTGTTCAATCCACAAAGATCTATAGTGCTCATTTTTTTAACCAAGAAAAACTAAAAAACCAAAAATGAGTTTTGAAAAAACTCACTTTTCAAAACCAAGCTCAAATCCTATCTCTTCCATAATGCCCCGCCAAATACTCAAGGCAAAAATTATTTTTTATTCTGTTGCATTTCATGTATGCATCTCAAATATTTCATCCAGTTTTCTAAGAATTAAAGTCAGAAGTATGGCTGGCCATCTATACAACTAATCCAAGATTTCTCTACCTTGGAACTATTGCTGTTTTGGACCAAATAATTCTTTGCTGCAGGGGAGTATGTCCTCTGTATTTTAGGAAGTTAAGCAGCATCCCTAGCTTTACCCACCAGATACCAGTGTCACCACAACCCCGGGTACGGCAACAAATAGTGTTGCCCAGATATTGCCAATGTGCCCCAGGGGTAAAATCATCTCCTGTTGAGAACCACTGAACTAAAGGAAGTATATAGCATGATGTAACATGAGTATTAAGATAAAACAGATCTGCTCTTACATCGCAGATATGGCCCTCACTAGCTGTGTGACCTTGGGCAAGTTACCTAACCTCTCTGAATTTTATAGTTTCCTTTCTATAAAATAAGGCTATTAATACCATCAAATTCATAGGTTGGTTACATAGATTAAACTAACTTTAATAAACAAAGGGTTTGTAATAAGCTCTATGTGTGTGTGCCCACATGCTAATGTCTTTCAGGAAGGGTTGGGGAAGGTGAATAAGATAAGGCTGGAATTTGGAGTCATATTGCAAAAGCATTAAAGGAAGCCTTATTGCCAGTAATGAATATTGTCAATAAATCATTAACTACATCATCACTGTCATCACCGAACTATGATTTCCTCAAGTCCAAGGTGCAATTCATCAATTCACCTCAACATTTCCATGGTCAACACTCTCTGGATTGTCAGAATGCCTTTTCACAGATCAATATATATCAGTTTGGGTTACTGGATGCCTCCCCAGAGTCCTCATCATAAGCTTTATTTCATGAGAATTCTCTGTGGCCTCAGAATCAAAGTGCTGGAAAGAAAAAGTTGACACTATTTCATACTCAGTGAACTTGGCATTTCATTCGAGTCAGATGCACTTCATTTCTAGTCATTTCTGTGAGCCCTTTAAAAAGAGGAGGGGCTGTGAAGACAGGGACAAGCTGTGCATTGAAGGAGGCAGACAAAAGGCCAAGTCCCCAAGCTGGCTCTCGAGCATTTCAAGCACCTGAACTCAATCTGTGTGACAGGAACGCGGTGTCATTTGATATGAATGCCACCAGCCACATACTTTTCTCTAAAAGCTTTTATACACCCACCCCTGGCTCTCTCTTTTATTCCAGTCTCAAAAACAGAGGGTCAGGTTTTAACAACTCCGGTTACATAGGGTCTGTGTGCTGGTTAGGGTAAAGTATAGCTCTGTGTGTGCGTGTGTGTGTGTGTGTGTGTGTGTGTGTGTGTGTGTGTGTGTGAGTGTGTAATGTTCTTCTTGACTTTACAGCGATTATTTACCAGCTGAGTGACTGGGCCCCTGGTTTGCTTCAGATGCTGTCTGCCAGCAGTTCACTGTCCAGAGTCTCAGTTTTCCTTATTACAACCATCACTTGCTTCCTGTTTACACTGGGTAAAGAGACCAGGTTTCATGCCTGCAGGCCCACATTCTTTAGCTGAGCAGGTTTTCCAAGCCTTCAGGCTACAGGTTTCAGCCACCCCATGCAGCAAGTGAAGCATGTTGGAGTAAAACGTCCATCCAATACCCAGCAATGGAAAGCCCTTGGGAAGCCACACAGCTGAACAGAAGATAAACAGATGTTTATATCATCCTTGCACGTATTACTTGGAATTATCTTTATAGAGACACCATGACTGTGGGTATGTTCAGGAATATAGATGGAAAAAGGAAGATGCGGCAAAAGCTTTTTTTCCTACACAAAAGGGTTGTTTCTACAAATCCTCATCCTACAAATTTCCATCCTCATCCTATTCCATTTTCCCAACCCTCCCTGTGCACACGCGCACATGCGCGCACACACACACACACACACACACTTTAAACTCTAGCTTAAGTGAACGACTCTTTGTCCAAGAACATTTTATACACTTCTGTAATGTGCAGCTTCTAATCATGTTTCTTTTATTTAAAATGTCTTTCACCACCTGCTTTGATGCTTAAATCACTCTTACCTTGAGTTTCACATCAAATGTTATCACATTTGTTAACTTTTGGACTTAACTGTTCTCTCTGCTGGGCTCTGATAAAAACTTTGAATCTTTCTATCAACAGTATTTGCATATTAAATTATAATTTGTTAATTACATTTTTTGCCTTCTTCGTCTACACTATAAATATCTGGGGGCAAAATCTGTTTTATTCTTCTTGCTATCCCAACAATTATCTACAGCATTGCTCAGCACGTAGTACTCAATGCCAGGTAGGTATTCAGTAAATATTTGTTAGGGAATTCCCTGGCAGTCCAGTGGTTAGGACTCAGTGCTTTCACTGCCAGGGCACGGGTTCAGTCCCTGGTCAGGGAACTAAGATCCCAAAAGCCGCGTGGCCAAAAAAAATTAAAAGAAAAAATATATAAATAATTCAATAAATATTTATTGAATTAATGTAGCAGGAAACCAAGGGGTTAAGAATATAAAGTTACATTTGATTGCTAAAACATTGGTTCACTTTCATAATTCCCTTGAAAATAAGGAGAAAGATGCCAGACAAAAGTAAAAAGGGTTGGTCTGTAAATCACTTTGATTAAGCTGTAGAGCATCCACGATCCATTCACTATTATTCTACAGCTCTACAGCTCAATCACTAGTTCCTCTCAGCAAGACTCCACACGGTCTAAGAATCCAGCAAGACAATGTGAAACCAAGGGCAGTCATCAATTAGATCCCTTGAACTAAAACTTGCTTAATAAATACTATTCTGTAACCTGCCTTCATTGACTAAGCTCTCTTTAATTGTTCCTGCCAATTGCATGCCCTCCAAGCTTCATGTAGGTTAGAGAATATATCGCAAGATTCCTTTAACTGCCCCCTATAGATAACGCCTCTAACTTATGGGTGGCCAGAGAAATGGTGGCTTGAGTTGTTTTTCAGGAACATGGAGCTAGTCTTGTCCAGTTCAAACTGGTCGAGACCACTGACCGTTCCACTGTGTAAGTGTCCAGAGGAAGACCTTTCGATGTCAGAAAGCCAAAAACTCCACCCTCAGATTATACCAACACCATCATTTTCTGAATAAGCACCCTAAGAAGAAGAATGTAAATCCGATACGCCCGCACAGAACACAGATTACCTCGGTGTTTTCTTGCCTCCAATCACCTTTCCCCATGCCTCAGACCACCCTGTTTCTTTATCCTATAAATATCCCAAGCCCCTTGTCTTTGGGGAGGCTGACTTGAGATCTGTTCATCCATCTCCTTGCTTGGCTGCCTTGTGAATAAACCCTTTCTCTGCTGAAAACCTGGGCACCTAAGCGTTTGGCTTGCTGCCCATTGGGCAAACAAAACTGATTCTGTTACAAATGGTTAAAAGGGGAAAGATAATGCTAAAAGTTGCAAATATAAAGTGGATGGAACAATTGAGAATAATTAACCTTGGTTGTAAAGTATCATATCATATTATATCATAGCAAAGACTATAATAAACACACACACACACACACATACACACACACACACACAGAGTTCTTTCTGGTTTTTAACTATTTCCCTGAGCATTTGCAAATTGTGTGTAGAAATACAGTTATGATTATAATACCTCAGTCAATTCACTTAGTCACTCTAAGTACCTTCACTTTTAAAGTGGAGATAGCATCCTGCCCTCAAAGGGTTTTTGTTACTTGAATTACATGAACACGTGCAAATTGTAATCAATAAATATAAAGTGTAATTACATAACTGATGAGATCATTTTATGTCTTGTAATATAAAATCAATACCAAAAATATTATTTCCTATTTTCACAACTGTTTTATATGAGTAATGCAAAGTATGTGCACGCACAAGTTGAAAACAGTTGGTAAGACTTGGAGATAAGCAAGAATGTCTGGAAAGAAGCCATTTGACCATCACACTTACCGGAAGTAGAAGTGATATAGAGTTAGTGAGCTGGGTAAAAGAAGTAATGTATTTTGACCTAGTATTTCATAAATTTGACAGTGATTTTTTTATATCAGTGCTGAAGGACTTAGAGATAGTATAAATTTGAATTTGAATGCAATTTTTTCCATTAATTCCTCTTCCTCAGGTACTTTTCTGACCAATCAACCCCATCACTCAGCTTCGACCCGGTGTTGTGTGGTATGAAACCTATATAAACAGCTCAACTTTCTCTCCTGAGCTTCGGACAGACCTAAATTTCTAACTGCCTGGCAACCAACTCAACCCCACATTCCATGGACCTTTCAAACTCAGCATGTCTTCAACTGAACCTTTAAACCTACTCTTTTTTCAGTTTTCCTCATTCAAATTAATGGACTCATCACCTACCCAAACCAGACCATGTCATCTTTGACTTCTTCCTCTCCTTCACCTACCATATCATGCCAGTTACCGTCTTCCATTGATACCCTGAATATCTCAAAATCTCTTCATCTTCTCTCCATTCCTAGCACTCCTAACTTAGTTTAGGTCCTTATACCTATCATCTGAGCCAATACAATTATGGTGGGAAATATACAGGATTAAACTCCAGCTAAACTGTCTGTCTCTAAGGTACTCCATGTACCTTCAACTATCTCCAATTCTCTTCATCTGATCCAAACTCTGTTTCAGTTCTTTAGCACTTATTTAAAAATCTTTGCATTTTCATCTGCGTCCTCTATTAAGCAATGCCTTCCACAAAGGGAAGAATCTTGTCTCATTTATGTTTGTATTCTTAACAACAGTCAGAATAGCTGCACATTTTAGGTACCGGAAAACATTTGTTAAATAGAGAGAGTCCAGGTTCTGTAGAAGAAAAGACTGAGTAAAAACAAAAAAATGAATTTTATAAAAGTACTTCTAAAAATAAGTTATTCAATTAGATTGTAAATAATTTGAAATTTTTGACTGTGGATATCTCAGCTGTACATGATTCCCTCTCCTCTGCCATAACAGGTTTGCTAAATTGAATTAAATTGCTTCAAGTGTTTTATTTAGTTATGCATTTCCCCCGTGTTCTTCTACTTTTTCCTATTTCATTCATAGGGGAAATGAAAAAACTAGTTTATATCACCCTTTTAAAATCTTATTATGTCAAAATATTCATACAAAAGATTCTATACCCCCAGAATTACTGTTCTTCTTATTTATACTTTTACACTAATAAAACTGAATATTAATCAAAGCCCATTTTGGAAAATGTCCTGAACACAAATAACTTTGTGACATAAAAACCAACAACAAAAGAGAAACCAAGACACAAAGAACTGGATCAGAGTAGTCATCATCTCATATCCCAGACTGAGATCACTTGTTTTCTTAGGGAGCTGGGACTCGGGGTGGCCTTTAACTGAGAAATGGCTTGGCAAATAAAAGTTCCAGACTGTTTTCAGGAACGAAATAAAGACTTTAAAACAATAATTTAATGAGAAAAGCCTTAAAGAAAATACACTTAACAGATTCAAAAAGTAGTTTGATTGACTGGAAACCAACAAACTAACTAACCAACCCCTCATGGTGCTCATACCCATGCATGCATGTGCACACACACACACACACACACACACACACACACACCCCTGTTGCTCTTTCTTCCATCCAAGGAGAGCTATGTGAACATCAAGTTTCCCCTTTAGCCTTGGCTGATAGGAAGTCTTGGGCAAAACTTAATGCTCCAGTCTGCTAATTGTGTTCATGGGCATTTGGGGAACAGTTATTCCATTCCCCCTTTTTTTCCATTCCCCTTTTGATATTTTATTTTTTAGCTTCCTTTTAAATTATTTAATTTTATTTCTCTATGGCAGAAAAACAATAAAGCACTATCAAGTATTAGAGTAATGCAGTGGCATATCTCTGTAGTTCATACAATTTCTTTTTTAATCCTTTACTCTGAATTTCTTCCAGCAAAGGACACTGAGAGAACAAGTGCTTAAACACACCAGATATGAGAAATAAGAGAAGACTTTGCCGAGGAAGTGATGGACGTAATAACCCAGGCAGTTGGTATTTATTTTTGACTTAAAATAAAAAGAATTACTACTACTTCAAAATATATATTAAATTAATTATTAGAACCAGTTTTCCTTTAAAGGCAGGAAATAGCTTTGGAAACATACATTATTAAGTTCTTTCAGTTGGATTAACAAGTGTTAAAAAAAGAAACAGATAAATGACTGCACTTTTAATAAGAAAGAGAAAAAGAACAGGAGTTTGGGGAAGAACAAGAGCAGGATAGAGAGAAATGGAGAGGAGATTATGAAGCGACGTATCTGAGCATTATTATTAATAAGGTCTTTTAACAATAAGGAGAACAGATATTTCATTGGAATTTGGGGGCATTATTCTGATGTAAACTCCCACTCTATCTCCCAGAAGTCTTCAGTGAGTCTACTCTCACATAAATGCCTTTGTGTCAGTGTTATGTTCTTTCTGGTTTTCATTTTGGTTTTTTGTTATTGTTGATTTTGGGTGGTTAAGAGTCAGGCTAGGGGCTGATGTTGATGCCTGGGTTGAGGTATTGTGAACTAGGAGTATAACTGGGAGACTAGCAAAACGATCCATACAAAGAACTAATTTAGTGCCTGCAAGAGCTTGGTGTCAGAGGCAAACCTGGAGACCAGAAGCCCCTGAGGACATCTGCATAAATCTTGAGAGGACAACTGAGCTTTGCTGAGAGCAGAATGGGATTCAAGCCAACCTCACCTACAGGTTAGGGGGAACGGAGGCCCCATCTAGCCTCTAACCACATACATTTTGCCTCAGATCCTTTTTCATAAAATAGGGAACTTACCAATTAAAAATATTTGTACATATACATATTCACTTGTATGAATAAATGTGTTTAAAATAAGGCAAGAAATGCAATGTATGCCATCCAACCACAGAAGGACTTTAGATGTAGACTGTCATGTTTTGAATTTATAGCAAATAAAGTTATGCTATTCTGAAGTGAATGACAGTATATAAAGATAAACTTAGAACAGAGAAGGCAGGAATTTCTAGGCCGTAAGCACACTCCTATGTGAACATCTGGTTTTGTCGAAAGTACACAGGTTGCTCGTTCACTGCATTTACAGCTCCAGCTGTTTCACTTCCTGACTACTCAGAGTGTCCAAGGACTGCTTAAGTCTCCCTAGGGAAGATGAAACAATAGTAGAAGGGGACCTCCCTGCCACTGATGAATTTTAAATTTACTCGGGGAGATGAAATTTAAAGGCATTAAAAATAACTCTTAATTGCTTTACGATTTACAGAACATTTATATATGCTTTATCCCATTTAACCTTACAATGGCCCAGTGAGGTTGAGAGGAAGGGCAGTTGTTCACTGTGTCCATTTTAGAGATGAGACTACCAAGTCCCAGAAAAAAAAAGTGACTTAAACATGACCACCGAGCCATATCTGACTTCATATTTCACACTATTCCACATTCCTTCTTTGAATAAAAGAATTCGAATTTAATTATACACAGAAAATTTTATGTACCCTGTAAGCAATAAACAGAGACAAACAATACTACTGCAATTTTAAAACAATATTACACTACAATTTTTGCTCAGAGATTAGCAAAGAGGAAACAGCAGTGGTATGGTTACTATAAATATTGCTATATATATTTTTTCAAATATAAAACATCTCTACTGTTTACTGAAAAAGTCCTATAAACTTTTATAGTTTTTATCTATATAAACCCCAGGTTGTATCTTATTTTTTTTTTTTAACAATACCTGGTTTAAAAGCACATAGCTTCACCAACAAAGCTAATTGGAGAGTGATGCCCAAGCCGTCTCCTACCTTGCAGATTTCGAGAAACTTCTCACTGGTGTATTTCATAGGGTGCTCAGTGAAGGTAGCATAAGGCACCTCAGTGGACCACGGGTTCCAACCGGATAATAGTGACTGCTGCTCTGGACTTCCCCGGCAGATCCTAAGGCCTTCTCCTTGTCTCCTGCAAGAAAGGAGTTTTTCTTTAGATTAGCCATTTTCATTAGATTAAAACAAACAGAAAAGTGTGGGAAGGGAAGGTAATGCCCCAGTCAGCCTTTCTATTGATGCTGAGATAATTGGCTGACCAACTAGTTAAATTGCTACAGGAAATTTAGGAGGTGAGAAGAAAAGTGTGGATTTGGTTTCAAACATGATGAGTTCAAGATGTTGTTCAGAATTCTGTGGGTAAACGCCTGGTTGGAAATGTGACACTGGTGCTCTGGACAGAGGCCATGGCTGGAAATATGGATACTGAACTCATGCCAATATTCTGGTGGTCAAAGTTAAAAGAGGAAGGAAGAAGGAAGAGTCAAGGTGGTGGGACAGGAACTGAAACATGGAAGACATCATCAACATGGGAGACAGTTTCGAGGAGAAGGAAGATGACTACAACTACAGTATCCACTAAGCAGTAAACTCAAGCAAGAAATGACTGAGTAAAGAACTGGGACTTCCCAAGAACTGGGAAGAACTGGGACCTTCCCAAGAGGGTATGCCTGATCTTTAAGAGGGTTGATGACCAATTCAAAATACCCTGTGACCTCAGCTTCTATATCTCATGGTTCTCTATTCTCTGCACACATTCCTTCTACCAAAATTGCAGCAACAAACACGTCAGAGCTCATAGGAAGACTATGCCTGGTCACAGTCCTGACCCACATTTTGTAGGAGGCAGTAACCATCTGTTACAGCGCCAGCCTGGTCATCTGGTAAACCCAAGTACAGAGCAAGAGAAAGTCAGCTTGGGAGTGGTGATGGGAGGAAAGTTGTGGCAGGGGAATGTGGCCACACTGGATAACAAATTTGTAATTTCTGCGGCCTCTGCTTTTGCGTGTACCCATCAGAATTTATGGTTTATGGTTTTAGACATCTCTGAATGCAAAAGAGGTCCCTGGAGATTAAGCCTAGCTCAGGTGCTTTGTAGTCGACAAGCTTTAAAACTAAGTTGCCTGTAATTCTAAGCAGACCCATGGAACATCACAGAGGTCTTGTTTCTTCTAGAAATTAAATCCTGGGATCTAGAAGGAAGAACCAGACCTCAAGGGAAAACTAGAGCTCAATTGTGACGCCTTCACAAAGCTGTCACTTCCTGTATTAAAGACAGGATTCCTCTGGGAATGTCACTGTGGTTTCTGAATGTTTATCCGTGTAGAAATGTCTGTAAACACAATCTCACACGTATGCATATAACACCCCAACGGGCTGATTCCTCAGCTTCTTCTTTCAAAAGAGAAGTAAGAAAAGAGTCTGGCTCATTCTGCTGCTCAGTTCTCAGATTCTTGATGATTATATTTGAAGGCTGATACCCACCTTTTTTGTACTTAATCCTTTGCCAAGGAAGGGGAAAAAAAGAAAGAAAAAGAAGAGAGAGGAAAATAAAAACATCATAAATACCTCTAAAGTTCCCTTTCTAACCCTTCATTTTCTCAGCTGCTATACTGACATTTATCTTCCCACCCTGTACTTTCCTTCATTCTTTTTTTTTTTTTTCCACTGGCCTGGTAATAAGCCCTAAGCTCAATGAATATTCTATGCATGTTAGTTAATGGAGCATTCTGGCTTGAGTCCCTTAAAACAACTTGCACGATACAATTATTTACGCTCCATATGTCAATTTATGTGCTGGGTGCAATTTTGCTTTTATTCAAAGGCAATGAAAATCTTCCAAGATAGCTTTCCTAGTAAATACAGTTTATATCTTTCACTTTAGGGAAACCTCAAATGAAGCTTAAGCATGAAACTCAAGAGGGGCCCTATTTCTAAATAATTAATCAATTTGAGTGTGGCAATGCCCTTTCTCAGAGATGTAGTATACTTCTAAACATACAAGCTTAGCCAACCTTCTCTCCTGAGCTCCAAAGGTGATAGATGGGAAGAGAAATCTACAACCACGCAGTCTCTCCAAAGGTAAAACTAAGGTGGTATTTCTCAGCAAAACTTTTAGTACTAGAGTCGTATAAAAATCTATCATATTCTGTCAAATGTCTCCTTAGGGCAACTGCAGAGAATATAGTTCCCTTTATGACTGGGAATGCTTTATTATACAGTTACTCGTGCTTACCATGAGAGTGGTCATCCGAGGTGACAAGAGTAGAGTAAAAAATGCAGTGAACAGGAGGTCAGGGAGTGCTGTGTTAGTCTTGGTTTTGACACTTAATGCTGTATGACTATGCGACTATAGGCAAGCTCATTTCTCTTTCTGAATCTCAGTTTCCCCATAAGTCCTTCAGGGTGTCTCGATGTGGTGATATTCCATGACTTCGGTAACTGTGTAAATGGTGTAGACAGCTATGGTCATGATGCTGCTAGCATTCACCCTGTCAAGGACATACAGGATCCCTAAGAAGCCTCTGGATTATGGCTTCTGTAATTTAGGGGTATCAAAATAGCCTCCTTAAGTAGAACAGATCTGCTGCTGCAAAGCCTACACCCAGTATGATCCCATCACTCCTCAGAAACTTCAGCACCTACCACACTATTTTACAAACATGAAAAAGCACAAATCAGCCACCATGTGGAGGAAGAGTAGTTTAAGGTTTATAAACTGTAGAATGTCAGAGCTAGAAGGGCTCTTGGAAGCTATAGCCCGGTGTCTTCTTTCTGGAGATGAGTGGAGATGAGAAAATTGAGACTCAGGAAGGACTAAAACTTTCCCAAAGCATCGCAGCAGGCAGGGCTGAGCTGGTGAGAGCCCTGGTCTCTCAAGACTTCAGTTAGGGTTCTTTTCACCATCCTGGGCTATAGTCACAAAATACATTCAAAGTGAAGCTCCTGCCATTACACAACATAGCCGGCTTTATTTCCAATAGACACAGAGTTAAAAGAATTGCCCTACGGAGCCTGCCATGATCTGTGGGCAAAAAACCTGCCCAGGGATCCTAGCTAAAGGTCAGAAAGAAAATCCCTGTCTCAAAAGGAACTGTAAATTTTTATATATGCTCAACAATAGCAATTATGAGATTATAGGAAAATAAGTTAGCACTAGAAGGGTAGGGGGAAATCACAAAAATGTTATGTTGTCAGGGTAAGAAGATTGGGTCTTTCTCGCTGAGCTGCTTTGGGCAAATTAATCAATGTGGGAGTATAGTCCCAGGTAAAGAATGCCAAAATCAAATTATTTAGCAAAGAAAGACTTTTGGCAGCTCTCTTCCCAGTATCATACTCTGAGTGTAAACCCTGGCTTTCGCTAGCTCTGTGTCTTTGGGCATTTCACACCACCTTTCTCATCTTCAGGTAACAACAATTTTGTGAGGGACAAGAGGATAATGAATGAAAAAATGTTTTGTATGCTGGAAGGCTCTGTCCGACTGAGCAAACATTAAGTCCCTATTATGTACCATAATGCTTACTGGGTACTGTTAGAGCCTTTATATATTTTTTCATTTTATTCAACACTTATAAGCAATTTTTAAATGTTTTTGATAGAAATAGATGAAGTTAACAGGACATAAGATAAAAAGTACGACCAGGTTTAATCAGATCATCAAGTCAAGAACCACTAGTGGAAGAGAATAAAAAGAGGGAGGATAAACACCATGATCTCTGGACATAGACAAAACCAGAGGAGCAAATCTTTAGCACAGAGGAGGTGCTGGAAGCTTCTATGTTCTGCTTCACCTATTAATCCCTTTCTTTCATCTGATTCTGAGTCCCAGGGTATTTCTTATGCATTCAGCTTCTGTTTCCCATCAATGTATTGATGTATATAATTTCCTGCTTAAACTTAAATCCATCAGAGAGACTCTCATTCACCTTAAAACACCCTTTCAATTCTCTGTTCTTCAGACTGAATAAGCCTAGTTCTGTAAAACTTTTATAATAGGTTAAAAATGATCTTTTAAATCACCTTAGAGCTGGTTCTCTGAAACATTCCTAAGTTGTCTATCTGCGATTCCACCATTTAATTAGCACATTCTCTGTGCAGTGTGTTATCTGGAGTAGAGAAATGGATAAGGCCCAATCCCTGAACTCCAGATGCCCATGCTCTAATGATCTCTGGGCCTATTTTACTATTATCTGCTTCCCAGGCCTAAACAGGTACACATAGAAACCTGACGGCCCCATTACGGAAGTAGAGGAGCTCACCTATTGCAACTTATTTTGTGCGCACTTTCTGTCCTCAAAGACACCAACTGGATCTGGCCTCCATTGTCACAGTAGTGGAAGCAAGAAGGTTAATGTACCCTTCACTTCTGATAAATTTCAAAACCTCACAGAAAGGTATAGAAGTAAAAGAAAGGATCCATTAGGACTCATAAGAACTTGGTAGAGGAAGAGGGTTTATAGTAATAGCTGGAGATTTTTAGGATCCTAGACTGAGTTGGAAGGCCCCTTAGAGGTGTGTTTCTAATTCTTTCATTTTATAGATATATAAACTGAGGACCAGAATTTTCAAAGACCGGAGTTCTTCCTTTAGTCATGTTAATTACACGTTTTACTCAGTGATTCAGATGCAAAATTCTACTCAAATACAGTTGCTGGCAGGGTGGAAGGCCCAAGCAATTACTACTTTAAACCATCACAGCAGCCCAGTAGAAGATTTGCTTCCTACCCCAGAAAAGCAAAGCCATGTTGAAGCGATGAGGCTTACACAGAAGAAGCTATCAAACAAGTGCCAAAGGACCAATCATGGAAACTAAATACGGTTTAACAACACAAAGAGGAGCTCAAGTTCAATGAAGGGAAAACTTTCTTCAATTACAAACTTTGTGAGACAAAAGTTATTTCTGTCAGACTCCTCTCCTTGAAGTCATTTTTAGCTGAAGTAGAAAAATATGCCAGCCGGTCACCAGTCTGGGTTCATTTGCTCATTCCACACATTTTTCTTTCTTCGGAGAGAAGCCATGCATCCTTTTGCACAGTGTGAGATAGCCAACATCTTTTCCCACGACGGCCCCCTCTCCTTCCATCCTGGCCTTCGCAGATGCTGTGCTGAGGTATAAACTACCTGTTCAAAGAAGCAAATGAGGAGTCTAGCTCCCCGGAAGGAGCAATGGCAGCTCCCATTACTACATCCATCCGCTGCCCCTCCTTTCTACTCATTCTCGACTCTCAAAGCTCCACCACAGAATTAAAAACATAGCTCCAGGCAGCAAACCGAGATTTACGAGGAAGCACAGACATTAACGCTTGCTCTAAACGCAGGGCGTGTGCTTGTAAGTATGGGTGAGCAAACAGAGGGAGGCCGCACAGGAGGAAGGAGGAGGGCGGGCAGCCAGAGGGAGAGAGCAGTTCAGAACAGCACAGTGTGTTTTCTAAATGGCTCCTTTTCCCTACCTCCCAGCCTGTATTGTTGAAAGGTGGGCCTTCTAGGCCCATGAAACGTTAGTCCCTTGCTTATTTAACCTGGACAAAAGGGGGGACTGGGTTGGCACCCTGGAGGGTATTCAGTGCTCCTCTGTTCAATGAATGACCTCAGAGGAAACATTTTCCATGACAAGAACCCAAAAGACGCTGGCACAGAGTCAGACAATAAGATTTGCAGAATGTGTTTACATTCTCTCCGTGTCCCCAGGCTGTTCCAAACCCAAGGCAGGTGCTGCCTTTATCTGCTCTCTTTGCTCACCTGGCTCCCTCCCAGAAGTTTCCAGGGCCTTGGACTCAGTGCGATTAACCATTTACTGGCATGGGTAACCAAGAAACTCTGTGAGTTACATTCCTTGAGGAAGAGGTGAGTGATAAAGTTAAAAACAGATCAGCGGTGTCTATAAAGAGAGAATTCAGGGGCAGTGTGGTGTCAGAGGTGGAACTTTGTGTGGCATTAGGAAGCCTGCATTCAACGGATTGATCTGCCACCCACTTGCCGAGTTACTTGAACCATTTTCTTCTCTCTGGGCTCCAAGGGTCCTCTGTGAAACCAGGTAGTTGAACTAGATCATCTCTAAGATCCTTTTCTGTCCCAATAAATTAATATCTGTGCAGAAAGACCAAACTAATGTGCATTAATAATGTATATTATTAGGCAAAAAGCCAAAGGATAACTTAATGGCTAAGAGAAATTCTCAGACGGCTGCTGAGACCTGACCTTTCTCCTCCTAGAAGAAGAAGAAATCATCTTAAACGGCAGAATAAAAGACCTAGGGTGAAAACAAAAGCAGAACTCAGAGAAAGTGAGGGTGAATAATTACAAAAAGGGTAACAGAAAAAATGTATGGAAGCTCCAGGGCTGAAGGTCCTTAAAGGAGAAGTTGATCTGCTTGGGAAACTTTAGATGTGCTTGTCCTTGAGGTGGTCACATTCAGGGTTGAGGTGAAGAAGACTGAGGTCCAAACCAAAGGATGACCTTTGATGAGCTAAGATTTCATGGCTCACAGTGCTGTTGGTGCGTGTGTGTGTGTGTGTGTGTGTGTGTGTGTGTGCTCACAGCAAATACTTAGAATAAAGTAAAAAACATGGACACTTATAGTGCCGGGTACATAGCAATCACTTAATAATTCCTTCTTTAATGATGATAGATGAATAAATAAATTCACAGACCAAGTTAGGATGCCTACGAGTTTGAATGCCATGTGAGTCCATCCTTAGCATGTTGCATGTTATGGCAGTATGTTTCCTGAACTGGCATCACTAAAACCTGGGTCTAATCCTAGCACCAATGCTAACTTTCTGTGTAGCTTAGAGCTGGGCACACTATCTCTGGATCTTCATTTCCCTTTGTTATGTTTTCACAGTGTTTGTGTCCTCCCAAACCTTATATGTTGAAATCCTAATGCCCAAGATGATGGAATTAGGGAGTGAAGCCTTTGGGAGGTGATTAGGTCATGAGGGCAGAGTTCTCATGAATAGGATTAGTGCCCTTATAAAAGAGATCCCAGAGAGGTCCCTCACCCCTTCCGCTATTTGAGGACACAGAGAGAAGGCACCATACTTGAAGCAGAAAGCAGGCCTTCACTAGACGCTGAGTCTGCTGGCACCTTGATCTTGGACTTCCCGGATTCCAGAATTGTGAGAGAGAAATTTTCGTTGTTTATAAGCTACTCAGTCTTTGATGTTTTGTTACAGCAGCCCCAAAAGACTAAGACACCCTTCTTATAAAATACTGAAGGCTCTAGATTAGTTACCCTCTAGAAGACACTCAACTATGCACATATCCAGCATTTCTGACCAGAAAGAGCCAAGGATTATCTACTATGGGGTTTCATTTAAATGACATACAGAAATTTTTTATTTTCCAGAAGTTGTACGAATGGATTATTTGGATGGATATCATTTTAAAACTTACATTCTTACTTTCTTAAACAGTTTATATTAAAAATAACTAATTCTTTTATGGCTTAATAAAAATCATCACGAACCCCAGACTTTAAGACATGGAAGGGATTTATTATTCATGTATGTCCTATGTCCTTCACCCATTAACTTTGCCAAAACAGAGACAGAAATTTAGAAGAGTACCTAGATTAATACTTAAACCTCCATACTTCTTTCCTATCCTCTCACGTTTTCCTTTAAGAAAGCCAACTGTTGTATATGAAGAGTAAGGCTATTACTCAAGTTCTAAAACATTCTTGACTGCTAACTTTATTAGTTCTTATAACAGCTCTCTCTTCTCTCACCATCAGGCTGTCATTTCCTGCTGCTATCCACACTCCTGACTCCAGAGCTCTTCTTTCTAATTTGCTATTTCTATACTCCTACTGACAGGTTAACTAGGAATGTGTTACTATTGGAGTCATGGGCAAATAACTAAACAAACAAACAAACAAACAAAAACCCTTCTCAGTCCCTTTCCTAAAGGGAAATGTGTCCATTTTATAGCAAAAGCTTTGGTTTCACAGATGCCACTTAAATGGAAAGCTAATCCCATAAGGTTGAGGGCAAATAAGTTTTAGATAAAGGAGAAGAAACTGTATGGTTCTTTTAGTCTTGGGCACCTAAATGCTCATGTTTTAGAAGGTCATTTGGAGCTCCATGCTTGTCAGAATGAAACAAATTGTGATCCCAGGATTAAAAATGATAACCTGCTTGCCACTGATGAAGATGACATGACATTTTGTCCTCCTTAGAGACATACCCTGGTAGACTGGCGTTATGATATTCTGTACAAGGAGCCTCATATTCTGATCCTTCCTTCAAACCTTTTAGAGTGTAACTCCCACAATATTTAACAATTGCTTTGAGTGTCAACATTATGAGCAAATCCCTATTAACATTCCTCTATAAAGCCCAGAGAAATTGCTCTGGATAAAATTGTAAATAAGACTTAGAGGTTGGAACAATCCCTTAGAGTTGAATCAAAGAAGGTTTCGTTTATTTAACACATGTTTAATGATCTTCAACCCTGTACCAAGTACCATGCAAAGAGCTTGAAGAACATATAACAAGTCTTCAAGAAACTCAGAGCAGTCCAATGGTTTTGTAAAGTAGATGGTCTTTTAGCTGGGGTTTGATGGATATGCGGACTTTGATAAGTCAAGAAGGTGATTGAAAAAGAATAGCATTAAGTGCACTGAAGACAGAGGAAATCATGAGAGCAAAGACTCATTTGGGTTGGGGTTGGGGAGAGAAACAGAGAAATTCAGTGTATGTGTCATGATTTGTATTTTTATGATGCTCTTATCTATTTCCAGTTTGACTACATACGAGTCAGCAGGGTAGTGGGAGACAGGCCAGAAGAAGGCTACATAAATGGTAAGATTGAGGTTAGGTGGTTGATCAGGACTGTGAAAGGTCTGGAGCAGCCTAATCCTAACATAGAAGCTAAGATGGGACTTCCCTGGTGGTCCAGCGGTTAAGACTCGATGCTCCCAATGCATGGGGCCCTGGTTCGATCCCTGGTCAGGGAACTAGATCCCGCATGCCACAACGAAGATCCCGTGTGCCGCAACTAAAGACCCAGTGCAGCCAAATAAATAAATAAATAAATAAATACTTTTTAAAAAGAAGAAGAAGAAAAAGCTAATGAGAAGCTACTGGAGGATCAGTGGGGAGTGCTTTAATTAAGTGAGAAAATATGTCCCTGACAGGCACACTCAAAACTACAAAAAATATCAAAAACAACAACAACAACAACCCAAACAAAGATGGGCAGAAGACCTAAATCGACATTTCTCCAAAAAAGACATACAGATGGCCAAGAAGCACATGAAAAGATGTTCAACATCACTAATTATTAGAGAAATGCAGATCAAAACTACCATGAGGTATCACCTCACTCCAGTCAGAATGGCCATCATCAAAAAATCTACAAATAATACATGCTGGAGAGGGTGTGGAGAAAAAGGAACCCTCCTACACTCTTGTTGGGAATGTAGATTGGTGCAGCCACTATGGAGAACAGTATGGAGGTACTTAAAAAACTAAAAATAGAGTTACCATGGGATCCAGCAATCCCACTCCTGGGTATATATCTGGAGAAAATTATAATTCAAAAAGATGCACGCACCCCAATGTTCATAGCAGTGCTATTTATGACAGCCAAGACATGGAAGAAGCCTAAGTGTCCATCAACAGATGAAGAGATAAAGAAGATGTAAGACACACACACACACACACACACACACACACACACACACACACACACACTGGAATATTATTCAGCCATGAAAAAGAACGAAATAATGCCATTTGCAGCAATACAGATGGACCTAGAGATTATCATACTCAGTGAAGTAAGTCAGACAAAGACAAATATCATATGATATCACTTATATGTGGAATCTAAAAAAATGATACAAATGAACTCATTTACGAAACAGAAATAGACTCACAGACATAGAAAACAATTTTATGGTTACCAAAGGGGAAGGGTGGGGGATAAACTAGGAGTTTAGGATTAACAGATACACACTACTATATATAAAATGGATAAACAATAAGTACCTACTGTATAGCATAGGGAACTATACTCAATATCTTGTAATAATCTATAATGGAAAAGAATCTGAAAAAGAATAGATTTGTATATATAGGTACAACTGAATCACTTTGCTGTACAGCAGAAAGTAGCACAACATTTTTACAATATAAAAATGTTACATAACAACTATATTTCAATCAATCAATCAATAAAAAAAAGAGACATTTATCCCAACCAGTCGTTCATTCCCCAGTGAGCCAATGTAAAGACAGTCATTTTGTTTGTTTGTTTATTTGATTGTTTTAACATCTCTATTGGAGTATAATTGCTTTACAATGGTGTGTTAGTTTCTGCTGTATAACAAAGTGAATCAGCTGTACATAAACATATATCCCCATATTTCCTCCCTCTTGCAGCTCCCTCCCACCCTCCCTATCCCACTCCTCTAGGTGGACACAGGGAGGGGGAAGGGTAAACTGGACAAAGTGAGAAAGACAGTCATTTTGGAGCTCACATTTTCATTTGTACTCTCTCTTCATCTAAATTAACCCACCCTCTGCCTTTCTCCACAGTACTGATCCAGCCAGCTCAGAAACTTAAAGGCACTTACAGATGCCTATCAAATTCGAAACACTTGCCCAGCATGACATTCAAGCCCTCAAACAGCAGAGTCCTAGCATTCATTTCCAATATTCAAAGCCAGAACTCCTCAAGCCTCCAACCAAACAATTCAACTTGCTGAGCCTATCTTACAGCATGTGTGGTCATTTCACCAACACGAAAGTATTCTGAATATTTGTCTTATATCATCAGATGAACTGGAACTGTTTAAGAATAGAGTCCATGTCCAAACCATGGCCATTGCCTTCACAATATCCACCTTGTAATTCATGGCCAGCCAGTTTTGAAATGAATAGACCCATGGTCTTTACTGTTAAAAATACAAATCACAACACAACAGAAATATTCATCCCTCAGACTAGATTGATCTGGCCGCTGCTTTTTCCTTTCGTTAGTCTACATTTCTGAATTTCATAGTTTTAAAAATGAGCTCTTGAATTGATTTTTGTTTGTTTAAGGGAGATTGGGGAATCCATCCATTCTGAGGTATACATAAAATGAGATTTTTAGAGAAATGCCCAGAACAGAAGGGGTTGTACTTTTGTGTGCAGGTAGTCTATCTGTGATCCTGCTCTGAAAGCACTGTGCTGCTGAGGCTGGCATGCCAGTCCCATATTGGGATCCTTCTGTGCCAAGAGGCTGTCATGTACACAGAGGAGAGGTTAACTCTTGCAGAGCTACCAAGAAAAAATGCCACACAATAAAGGAAACAATTTTGAGGCAACTCCCTCTATTATCAATTGGTATATTTGGCAAATTGCATTGGCTTCAGGCTTGTGTAAGTTTTTGTTCCTTTCTTAAAAGGAAGTTACTTTTAAGCACCCCCAAATAACCAAGTTTCAACAAGCACAGAGTAGCTAAGTTAAAAAAACAAACAACCAAAAAACAGCTTCTTCTGAGAAAAACATTTTTTGAATCTTATCTGTTTCATTTCTTCTCAAGACAGGTTGAGAGTAGATTGTCTGGAATACATAAAAGGGCAATTAGATAGACCAGTTATTGCAAACTCCTGGCCCACCTCTCCATGGCCCTTTGGGAAACAACCAGGGTTGCCCAGAAAGGCAATGGGCAGAGAAGACTGACTGACAGAGCAGAAACCCAGATCCTCTCCTAACACTGCCCCTTGGATCATGCTCCGATGGCTGCAAACGTTTCGCTTTTCCAGTTTGGGGGAACTGAAACAGAATAAATTTCAAGAGACTGAATGTCATATACTTATTTATTTTTCCCTTTAAGTTTATGAAAACACTTCTTCGGGAAGTTTATTTATGGTATTTAATACAGTACCTTTTGTGGACAAAGCAAAAATGTCCATCTCTAACTCCCACACAAAAATGTAGTCACAATGAACATCACGTTCCCTCTTGGTCACGGTCAACGTGAGCCGTTTAAACTGTTCAGCAAGAATTGGGTGTTCAGTGGCCCCTTCCATCCCTGCCCAAAAGGAATATACTCTGCCTATCACAAGTGAAACTCAGACAACAAAAAGACCCCATGGTATTTAATGAGGTACTTTGATGTACTAAAAGAAGTCATAAAGTTTAGAGGATACAGACCTGGGTTCAAATTTCAGTGTCTTCATTTACTACATGGTCTGGGGAAGTCACGTTAATCCTCATAGTCTGTTACCTGGTTTGCAAAGTGAAGATAAGAATGCCTACCTTGCAGAACTATTGTAGGGTTATATATAGAGTGCCTGGTACTTCTCAAAACAGGTTTAAAGCACTCCTTTAGCAGAGCTCTGTAAATTAAATCAAAAGAAGAGTCTGAAATCTCTTGCCCTCCTGCTAGTTTCTTTTGCATTTTTGCAAAATCTGCCAAATCATAATTTGATGGGGGAGGGTGTGTGACCAAGAAGGAACATGGTGTAAAATACTAAGCTATGTACAAAGTTAAGAAATTCCAGACAGTTCCTGAAATAGAACTGATTTACCTACATTCCACAGTGTATATTTGCTTTGAGGTAAGTGAGGTAGGGTTTACTTGGGGTTTTTGATTTATCTTCATGTTGAAATAGTATTGTTTTGCATACATATGAGCTTGGTTTTATGATTTTGTTTTTACTAAAGATTTACCTCTACCACAGAGCTTTATATTTCCACCCAGGCCCAGAGCAACAATACAGATAGAGAACTGAGATCCTCCCTCTTATTTCAATCCTTGTTTTCTCTCCGTCAGTGTGGCAGCTTTGCATACATGAGTGAGAACGATTAGCCCATCTCTCCAACTTCCATCCATAGCTGTGCTTCCTAAATGGTCATCTCTTGGTCACCGCTCAGGCCTAAGTACATGTCCATTGGCAGCATGGTATGCTCTTGGGAGGACAAACCCATTGAAGAGCCCTGAAAGCAGGTGTAAGGCCACTTGGGCCAAGAATTCTAGCATCTCAGGTACCCAGAGCATGGTCTAAAACAATGCTTGACAAATTGTAATACATATTTGAATCACCTGGGGAACTCGTTAAAACACAGATTCTGATTCAGTTGTTGGAGTGGACCCCAAGGTTCTGGACTATACTTCTAATAAGCTCCCAGGTGATCCTAATACCACTGGTCCTAGTAAGAAGTAGCTGGGAGGGAGGGACATGGGCTATGGGTGGGCATAGCCCTTTGGCCCTAAATGCTCCTCACCCTGTAGGGATGGGCACAGCTAGATAAGGATCAAAGGAGGGCTATCTACAGTGAGGACCTAGGGCAGGGGTCTTGGTTGGCTGGTGGAAGGCACAATGGTTTGTACATAATTGCAAGGCAGGTATGTAAGAGAAGAGGGTTCTTCTGGTAATCTATTATAGTTCAAGGCAAAATCCAAATGCTAAAATTGAGACAGTTTTCCTACCATATAATGGAATTATAAAACAGAAACCCTCAAGAAAATTCATTTTTCATCAAGAAAATTGACTTGTATTAGGTTTGCTTGAAGATTATTCAAATGTTGACAGTGATACAACTTTCTATCATAGAATCTCCCTCTGTGTATGTGTGTGCGTGTGTGTGTGTGTGTGTGTGTGTGTGTGTGTGTGTTTTAAAGCAACAACAATGACAACAAACACCTAGTTCCTTCAACCATTCCTCACTTGACAAGGTCAAAAATCCCTGATCAGCCAAGTTACCCTCTTCTGAATATGTTCCAGTTTCTCAATGCCCTTATTAAAGTATGTGGCCAAGAAAGGAAAACAACACTCCAACAGTGATTCAGGCACTGTGGAATACACTATGACAGCCCGCTCCTTTTTTCTAGAGGCTGTCTATCTGCTAATTTATCCAACAACAACATAAGCCGTGCTGGTGACTTACCACACGGCTGACTTACCTGGAGTTTACCATCAAGTACAGTTTGTAATTCCTGAGTCTTTTTCACACCTGCTGCTGCTAAAATATCTTGTGAAAAGTTGATTTTTCAAATTGACTTTTGGAGAAAGTAGACATGGAAAATATAACTCATAGTTAAATTCCACCTTTGGCACCTGGTCTTTCATAAAGAAGTTTTTGATCAGAAACTATACGGCAGAACAAACAAGCCCTTCCGATGACTTATGTAGGCTAAAAGCTCAAGGCAAAAGCAAAAGGAATTCAACATGCTATATCATGGCAAGACAGGCATTGAATTACCAGCTTATCATACAATGTACCTCCATTTTAGAACTAATTCTTGAATTAAGGAGGATAGAACCTCAAACAGGTGACACTGATAGATAAATAGATAGATTGATAGATAGGTCTCCTATCTCCTAACCTGGCCAAAGGTTAAGAAATGACTTAAGTGTTAAAAACAAAAGAGATAGTTTAAAAATGAAACCAAATAAATTACCTTCCCCGCAACATAATCAGGAAGTGGCAAAACATTTCAGTGTCTGGCAAAATTAATTCCATTTGTATTATGAGCATTATCCAAAATGCTGTAAGAGCCACAAAGACAGTTTGAGCATCGTCTTTAATTAATCCTGCATCATGCCTCATACAGTAGCATGCACCCTTGGGAACTTCTAATCACTGAAATTAAAATCTGCACATACGTGAATCCCCTAAAGATGCTTCCGGTCCAACTACAGCCTTCTTCTACCATATCCCCACATATTTCTACAGACAGCAGAGAAGAAATGAGTCTCAGAGTATCAAAGTAGCTTCTTCATAATAATTTAAAGGACAAAGAGACCAAGGCCCTTTTTGTAATCAGAGTGATGCCCAACAGAGTTTATGTTAACTAAGTACTGACTACTAAACAAAGATGAATTTCCGTTTAAAGCCATAGAGACGATCGAGTTTTAAAGATGTAAAGGATTGAACTCTATCTTAGCAACAATAATATTCATTCAGCAAACGTGGGCTCAGTGGGACCAAATACTGCCCTAACAGCATTCACTGGTCCAAACACTGCCCCAGCAGCATTCACTGGAGATAAGCCAGGGAAGTCCTCTGCATTAGGCTGTTCACAGTCTACTGGGAAAGACATACGTGGTCTAAGAAAGAAGGGAGGAGAAAACCATGAAAAGAAAAGCAAAAAGAGAGATTTCACCACTGACTTAGCGATCAGTGAATACTGAAAGAAGTAGCGATTGGAACATGAAGGTATAAGAAGAAGTGGATACCCATAGATGAGAAAGGTCATTCCAAATAGAAAGACATGATACGAAGGCATGAATGTGGGAAAGTGTCGGAGTTTTTCTACTTCTCACCCTAGGCAAGATGAATATTGAGAACTGTCAATATTAATATTACACTTAAGTCATGAACCAGTTGCTCCCTGCGCTAAAATAAGGGAGAAATTCTCTCTCTCCACTGCCCCCATTGTGTGTGTGTGTGTGTGTGTGTGTGTGTGAGGTGAGTGATTGGGGATGACACAGAAAAGGGGAACATTCATGTTCTGCATGGAAGCATGTAGTGTGTACATAGAGAGCTCTCTCTGGTAAGTCATGGCCTGGCTGCTACTTATTAATCAGACCATTTACATTCATTGCCTGTACACCTTATAGCAATCTTTCAAAGCAGATATCATTTTCTAGATTTATGAGGAAATTGAAATGCAAACTATTCAAAAAGCCTAGTTGAAAGTAGTGAATTACTGTCTTCGGTCTATTTGACCTCAAGGCCTATGTATTTCCCCCTAAGATACACAGCCTACTCTTCATCTCTCCAAAGCGGGTAGAGGCAGGCTGGCAGTAGGTTTTACCCAGCCAAACTCCCTGCAAAAATCGTGTAAGATGCAGAGTCTTTCAGTAATGTTAGTTTATCCTTCTAGTTCTACCTTTGCTCAGTCTCCCCCACTCAAGAAGTAAAATGGGTCCCAAGCACAAATTTTACTGTCTCATATGGTGATATTATGCCATCAATCTGATTATTACATTCTTTAGAAGTAGTTCCAAGAAAAGCTTGCTTTTTTCTTTTTCTTTTTTGTTTGTTTGTTTGTTTTGTTTTTCCCATCTGTAGGATCTTAAATATCACTGTTGCAGAAGCAACACAGTCTGAACACTGAATCCCAAATCTTCTTCACACTAATCCTTCTCTACAAACTTAAACTTCAGTTAAAATCACCAGTCAGTCCCCCGTGGGCAGAACCAGCTGGTGGGAAGGTTAAACTGACAGGGAGACATTCACATAGTTCATATATCCAGCTACTCCCTTGTACTTAGAATATTGCATCATATTCCCAGAAGAAATTGTCAAACATTGCACAGAAAATGTTGAGTATTCCAGTGTGACTTAAGCCTGGTATACGTGGGAGAAGTCAACCCAGAGGTTGGACAAATAGACTGGAGTCAGGTAATAAAACATATTGAAAACTAGGCTAATGAGTTTATCCCCATCCTGTAAGATATGATCCTATCAACAATTGGGAGCTGAGGAAAGCTTTTCATAAGAGTATAGATATGAACTTAACCGCAGCTTTGATTTAAAGAAGATTAAGTGGTCAAAACTTGAGAGGCAGGTTGGATTTGGGAGAGTAAAAAGTAAATGAGATCATTTAGGAGCCTCTGCGTGAAGGAATCGCAAGACCTGGAACAAGGAAGTAACAAAAATATTAAAATAAAAATAATAATAATAAAAAAAAGAACTACAAAGCTACAGTAATCAAGACAGTATGGTACTGGCACAAAAACAGAAATATAGATCAATGGAACAGGATAGAAAGCCCAGAGATAAACCCACACACATATGGTCACCTTACTTTTGATAAAGGAGGCAAGAATATACAATGGAGAAAAGACAGCCTCTTCAAAAAGTGGTGCTGGGAAAACTGGACAGCTACATGTAAAAGAATGAAATTAGAACACTCCCTAACACCATACACAAAAATAAACTCAAAATGGATTAAAGACCTAAATGTAAGGCCAGACACTATCAAACTCTTAGAGGAAAACATAGGCAGAACACTCTATGACATAAATCAGAGTAAGATCCTTTTTGACCCACCTGCTAAAGAAATGAAAATAAAAACAAAAATAAACAAATGGGACCTAATGAAACTTAAAAGCTTTTGCACAGCAAAGGAAACCATAAACAAGACAAAAAGACAACCCTCAGAATGGGAGAAGATATTTGCAAATGAAGCAACTGACAAAGGATTAATCTCCAAAATTTACAAGTAGCTCATGCAGCTCAATATCAAAAAAACAAACAACCCAATCCAAAAACGGGCAGAAGACCTAAACAGACATTTCTCCAAAGAAGATATACAGACTGCTAACAAACACATGAAAGAATGATCAACGTCATTAATCATTACAGAAATGCAAATCAAAACTACAATGAGGGCTTCCCTGGTGGCACAGTGGTTGAGAGTCCACCTGCCGATGCAGGGGACGTAGGTTCGTGCCCGGTCCGGGAAGATCCCACATGCCGCGGAGCGGCTGGGCCCGTGAGCCATGGCTGCTGAGCCTGCGCGTCCAGAGCCCGTGCTCCACAACGGGAGCCGCCACAGTGGTGAGAGGCCCGCGTACCGCAAAAAAAAGAAAAACCTACAATGAGATATCATGTCACACCAGTCAGAATGGCCATCATCAAAAAATCTACAAACAATAAATGCTGGAGAGGGTTTGAAGAAAAGGGAACCCTCTTGCACTGTTGGTGGGAATGTAAATTGATACAGCTACTATGGAGAACAGTATGGAGGTTCCTTAAAACACTAAAAATAGAACTACCATACAACCCAGCAATCCCACTACTGGGCATATACCCTGAGAAAACCATAATTCAAAAAGAGTCATGTACCAAAATGTTCATTGCAGCTCTATTTACAATAGACAGGACATGGAAGCAACCTAAGTGTCCATCGACAGATGAATGGATAAAGAAGATGTGGCACATATATACAATGGAATATTACTCAGCCATAAAAAGAAACAAAATTGAGTTATCTGTAGTGAGGTGGATGGACCTAGAGCCTGTCATACAGACTGAAGTAAGTCAGAAAGAGAAAAACAAATACCATATGCTAACACATATATATGGAATCTAAAAAAAAAAAAAGAAAAAGGTCTAGGGGCAAGACAGAAATAAAGATGCAGACCTACTAGAGAATGGACTTGAGGACACAGGGAGGGGGAAGGGTAAAGCTGGGACAAAGTGAGAGAGTGGCATGGACATATATACACTACCAAATGTAAAACAGATAGCTAGTGGGAAGCAGCCACATGGCACAGGGAGATCAGCTTGGTGCTTTGTGATCACCTAGAGGGGTGGGATAGGGAGGGTGGGAGGGACGGAGACCCAAGAGGGAAGAGATATGGGGATATATGTATATGTATAGCTGATTCACTTTGTTATAAAGCAGAAACTAACACACCACTGTAAAGCAATTATATTCCAATAAAGATGTTATAAATAAAAAAAGTTAAATAGGTAAAACTGTTCTATTATGGAGATTGTCAATTTTTTTTAAACAAAGAAGGAAAGTAAAATCCACTATGTTCCGCTTATAAAAAATCCTCCTAAAACAAAGCCACACGTAAAGACTGAGTATAAAGTGATAGAAAAAGATATGCCTTGCAAATTACTGCACAAAGTATTTTAGCAATATTAATATTAGTCAAACAGAATTTGAATAAAAGAACATTAAGAGAAATATTTTTTTTTAATATTAATAAGGAACAATCATCACACACAGACACACAAAGAAGAGGTAGACTTCAGAGTCAAAGCTAATAGGTTCTTGACCTCAAGTTGGAAATATCCTTGAAAAATTGTTTAGTGCACCCTTCTCTCAGCTTTTTGATGGCCCTGAAGTTTTCATTCTCAGCGAGTGAGAAGACAGTTGTGCCCTTCACCAGAAGAGTCAGTGCAGGTCTGGGAGGAATATGGGTTTATTCCCCATCCTGCTGAGTTTGAAGAGTCTGTGTTGTAGCAAACCCACCCTTGACATTTCTTTGCTCCCTTTCCTGCCACATCTTTCCCCACCTTCCCTCAGCCAAACCCTCACCAGGAATGAAAGAGCTCTTCAATTATCCAGGCCCCAGATCTGGAGGCCCTAGGTTTTACGTGCAGAGGGTAAAAGGAAAGTGGCTGGTTCCTGCAGGCACTTTGCCACCAGGGCTCTTCCCCATGTGCGAAGGTGAGGATAGAAGATGGGGGCCCCCCATCCACACAGCCCAGGCCTCCAACTCTGTGGAAATTGGGAGCCAATCTAGGGACACTGCCAGAGGAGCTGCCACAACACCTCATTTATAACCTGGGGAAAACCAAAACAGATATGGGTGTCACGGAATCTCTTCTCACAGTCTGGCTTCAAGTCGCCAACTTTAAAGAAAAGAAATTCCTAAAGAATGACATAAACCAATTAGAGAGAGCTGCCTACACTGAGCCCAAGCTCTGAAACCGAGGCCGCAGTTTCCTATTAGGCGGAGTGATCTGAACAAGGGCCAAAGCGAGCAGACACGGGACCCCGGGATGCCTGAATTCTGGCCTGTCCCAGGAGAAAGCCAGACACTCCACACCGCACAGGCTACTGCCTTCCGTCTCCTCACTGCTAAGGATGTCTTTGCAAACAGTGCTTCATAGCCTCCTGTCTATGATAACCTGGCAGGCTTCTCTGTTCTTTGCCACATAGCATTTAATTAGACTATCTTGTAAGAGTCTGTCACGAAAGGACATGTGGGAAAGAATTGAGATTTGGGTAATTAGTCACCTTAAAGCATTCACTTAGTTTTGCAAATGTGTATATTTTATTCCACATAGAATTATTTTCCAGCCTAAAACTACTATAAGTTTGAAGAGTAGGAAAGAAGAGGTTAGGGTGGTGGTAGATATATATTAATTGATCAGCTATCATATGCCATGATCTTTATGTTATTTCTTTTAATCCCTCACAACTCTGTGAGCTGTGTGTTATTATTATCATATTTCATAGATAAGGAAATTGAGATACAGGGAGGTGAAGGAAGTTTTCCAAAGTCACCCAGGTAGCAAGTAGAGGGGACGTACACCAGCTCCAAAGTGTGGTAGTGTTGCCAACCTAACATAATTGCTATTTTTACATAAAATTTAATGAGGAGTAAAAAACAAGCAGCAAGTACAGAGAAGCAAAAAAGCAAAAAATAAGGAAAATTACTCTAATCCCACCACCCAGAGATAATCCCTCTTAATATTCTGTTGTAAATCCTGCAATTGCAAAAGTTTTAACTCGCTTTTTGGAGCTCCTACACTGATGCTGTAGAAAGCTTTCAAACAAATTACATCTTTTTGCTATATTCAGAATCATCAAGCAAAAACAAAAAAGACGTCTTTAGAGCTTTTAAAAAGTGAATTTGAGAAGTAGTCAACAAGGCCTCCGATGTCCTTGAACACCACTTGGTATGCGGAAAATTAAAAGGCATCGGTGTTCTTTTAGTACCTGTCTTCCAGAAGCTCCCCCAAAGGGCAGCCATGGATGAGTAGAGGCATAAACCGGAACTCTGCGAGGTCTCTGCAACAGCAGCAGATGGATCCACTGTATCCTCCATAAGCATGTTTTGTGACCATGGCCGTAAAACAATGCTCCCGGCTACAATTTGTCCATCTCCCAGTTGGTGTGTGTCACTCTCACCCTGCTTAACGATCAGGATTGTTTTCAGGAGTTAATGAGATAAATATTTATGAAAGCCCTTTGAAATAAACAAAGCACTATGCAAATGAAAGATAATTGTCAAAATCTCTAATAATTAAGGACTTGAATTCTGAGATGAAGATTTTGCCAAGGGGTTAAGGGAGTCGTGATACTACTCCTTTAAAACCCTAAACAATAAATTAGTGGCAAAACCATAATCAAAATGCTACCATAATAAAATCATACCTTTTCATGGGTGTAGAATATAAGTAGTAATAATAATGATCATGATAATGATGACTAATACCTATTCCCCTTGGCATCGTCTTTTCAAACACTTTGTACATGATTTGCATGGCTTTCTCATTTAATCCTCAGCATAACCTTTGTGGAGGTATATTATCATCTCCATTTCACAGATAGGGAAACTCCACTAAAATTTACAAAGTGTTTTTATATATAAACAGATCACCTAATTTGACTCATATCCCTACTATCATTTCTAGTTTTTGGATGATGAAACTATGACTCAGAAAGTCAATTTACCTAAAGTCACAAAATTTGTAGAAGTCAGACCTTGGTCTATAACTGGGTCTATCTAGGGTTTTTTCAACTAAATTTTGACTGCCTCCGTGTTCACTCACACAATCATCAAAAACTTCCTCATCCAGTTAACTCCCCAAATACCCCAAGGTCGGCCCCTGCACCCACTATTTTAAGAGGGGGTTTACCTGACTTAGTTCCAGCCCATATAACTCCAAAGACATCTGCAAAGGTTTTCCAAAATGACCACGTCCCCAACTTCTTCTCTACCTAAAGCAGTCTGCAGTCAAACATAGCCATTCCTCTCTGCCCTGGAATCATTCAGAGAGCTTTTCTTCACAAAACCTTATTCCTTCCAAAGAGATCCAACCTCTCTTTAATCAATGCTCCCCCCTGAACTGCTGATTCCACTGATGACAAATAATATATCTATTTGTTTATTTATTTATCTCTAACATGGCTTAAGACATAGCTTTCTACATTAGGGTGCTCAATGAAAAAAACCTTCAAGTCACCTTTCATACCTCTCTTTATCAATTCATCATCAAGACTCTAGCTCTAAGACATGGATAAATTTAGACCAAAGGAAAGTACATGCAATGTGTGTGAGTGTTGGTGGCGGTGGTCGAGTGGTTTAGAACAGTTCAAGAGGAAGGAACCAGGTGAGTCCATTTATTGACAGAGGAAAGATGGGACATGTATGGGAAACACTGATATGTCCGATTCGACGAGGTTTTGAATTATATAAAGGGAATTTAGGAATGGACAGACTAGAAAAGTAGGTTGGGACCATACTGCAAAGATCTTTTGAGTCAAGCTATGAAGATGTATATTACTACTTCTCACACTTTGCAGTGGAATATCATCAGTGCTGTAGGGTCAAAGCCACTCACTACAAACACAAAATTTATCATTTGTCATTAAAATTTATCATCTGTCATTAAAATCATGTAATTCTGTTTCCTACTGCATTTAATTTGCACGGATTGATTTTAACAAGAATTCATATTCTAAAATTTAAACCATTTAACATTGATCAAAATTTAGACTTCAGGAGGATAAGGCATGTTTATCCTGTGGCTTCTCGTAGCCCCTAGCACAACTCTCTGTTACCTGAGATTTTCTGTAATCCAGTTTATGAAGCATAAGGAGAAAATGTAGCATCACTGGTGGAACTTTGAGCAGAGAGATAAATTGATCAGAGTGATATTTGAAGAAGATAATCTGGTAGCGCTAAATTGCATGAATTTAAGGACTAGTGGACAGTGGAGGCAGGAAAATCTAATCATCTTACAGTACTTAATATTTATTCAGTGCAGTGTTAAGACATTTAAATAGTCTCAATTAATCCTCACAATCCTATGAAATACAAAATAGCATCATCTCCATTTTATGGATGAAGAAACCAAAAGAAAGAGAATATAAAAGATATTCTGAAGAGTCTCTAGTAGGTAAATGGCTGAACGTGAACTTAAGCCAGCACAGAAAGTCAGGAGAGTCCAGGCTCTTAACCGCCGCATTGAAGCACAGTCAGGAAACAGCCATAATCATTAAAATGAAAATGAAAGATAAAGACCCAGAAGAGGACCCGACACTGGAAATGGAAAGGGTTAGGTTTAAGAAATGCAGCAAAGATAAACTTGACAGTATGTAACAACCTGATTAGATGGGCGGAAATAAGAAGAAAAAGTCAAAGATGAGTGATTTTTCAAGGCTGGATAACTGGGAAGATAATGAGGCCATCCTCATAAATAAAGGCCTGCAGAAGAGAAACAGGTTTGCTGGGGGAGCATGAGATGGGGGGCGGGGGCAGGCGGAGATGATGTGTTGAGCTTGAGATGCCTGTGAGGCACACAGGTGGAGACAGCCAAGGGGAAGAAATGCAGGTGTGGAGTGCCTCCCATCACTGGGCCTCCACATTTGCTGAAGGTCCAAAGCAGCTATCGTCAGCCTAGGTTTTCAGTCTTAGGCCTACCCTGCACGTTGGTGAGAGACACAGGATAAAATTTGCCCTAAATGCTTGGAACTGAAAACAAGAAAAAAGGCTCACTCACAGACACAGGCACCCAGAAACTCGACCACCTCATAATAAGCTGGAGTCTTTTCCAAAACCATCTTAAGCTGCTTATTTTCCAAACTCAAAGTATTAGGCACACAAATCAGTGGCTTGAGGATAGATGCAGTGACATCTGAGTACTTCCTTCCTTCTCTGCAGCAAGGTGCCCTTGTAAAGGTGAATTTGCTCCTGCATATGCTAATGAAGTCTATTTAGGAATTCTGAAAGTGCAGGTTGGCTCAAAATGATTTCCACTGCTCAGGGTTGGGCCTAAAAGGGCCCCTGGCCCTGCTGAGGTGGGAAGAGAAAAGAAAGGCAAAAGGGGACAATGGAGAAGAGTCCAAGGTTGGCAGAAAAAAGAGGAGATGAAATACAGAACCCCCAGGGTCCTTTACACAGCTGGCTCTGGATGTCAGTTACTAGGGATTTATGGTCATGGGGTTTGCCCTTCCTAAAAATAAGCATAAACCCAAAATTATATGGTAAATAGTATGTAGCTTTTCATAGTAGTTTTTTATACTATACTTATCTTTCCTTTCCTCCTACAACGTATGTTGACCTTTGGAATTATGTTCTTACTTCTCACTGCCATCTCATTACAGATTCCAGAAAGAACTAAACAGAGTATATAAACTTTGCTATCTCATTTTTTCACAGATAGCAGCATCTGCTTGTTACACACAATATATTACGTACTTTTTAAGATAAAAGTGTAGTAGCAACATTATTTGTCCAAAGCCAAAAAATTTGAAACTAGTTTTATTATTTAGCTGAACTTTGGACATGTACACACACACATTTTGCACATCATTCTCTCTTTTTCTCTCTCTCTCCTCTGTCACTGTTTTTAATATAAACTGTTCGTTAAAAATCAAAATGCTAATTTCCATGAGTATAGAGTTAGGTGATATAACCCTATTTTATCATTGTGAACTCAGTTCTCTAAATCTTTCCCCATACTCCCAACTAATTCTTTTCTTTAAAAATCAGACCTTAAGTTGGGGAAATTTTTACAAAGATGAACACATTTGAGTTATGCTTTCAAGATTTGACTTTGCATTGAAAATGCTGATATAGTAAACACTCATTACAAACCCTGGTGATTTTTCTGGGCGACACTAACTCAGCATCTTCCCCTCTTAAATCATCAGTACCCAGAGCAAATTGCTCAGATATTAGAAACGCTTTCCTGGAAAAATCACAATCACAATGCCCTCTGAGCTGCCTGGAGTGCGGGGGATCTAAAGTATTTCTTGTTTCTTTTCTCGTCTTATCTGTTGGCTTCCACTTTCCCTCTCACTGGTGCTCATAGCCGAAGTCTATCATCACAGTACTAGCAGATGACCACTTAAAACAAGCATTTTAATCATTTTCAGCAAAGTTTATAGTCATGTCCTTTTTAGAGGATCTTAATCTTAATCTTAAGATTTAGAGAATCTTAATCTATAGGAAAATTATTTATTTATTTATTACTAAAATCAAATAAAACATTACTTTTATTTGAATTCTAGAAAAATATACAAAAATTAAACAGTACCAAAAAAGTTTTAAAATGAGTAAATAATTCACCCTCTGGCACAGAGAGTTCTAAGATCTGGTTCTCAATGACATGTATATTCACTTTTTACAAGTTCATTGAGCACTGACCATGAAGATAGCCTTGTTAGAAGTGTATAAAAGAAAGTTAAGGCCCAGCCCAACCAGCAACTGCTTACAGTGGAGCTATAGAAGAGTTAAGACATGAAGTTACACAAGGAACGCTGTTGGAGTCAGAGAAGACGGCAATTAATATGGTTGGAGCTGAGCCTTCCCTCATGGAAAATAAGATTCTCAGACAAATTAAAATCCATGATCACATTTCATATGGATACATGTTATATGTCCAGCACTATACTGCATGCTCTGAAGGTCACAGAACAAGCATTAGATGTGTTCCTTCTCCCAATGTCTTGCTTTCAAATTGGACAGAGAAAACAATTGAGAGCAATTAAGGCTCAATTCTGTGATACACAGCAGGTTCTTTGGGCCTCTATTTGCATCAAATTCTGTTGACCAGCTAACCAAAAGTCATTTACAACCTCCTTTTCCTTTGCCATCTGAATCTAAAAAATCTAAAAGCTAAAATACTTGATTTCTCTGCTTAAGAATGGGACACTCTTCTGGACAATGAGATACAGGTAGCATTCCCCAAGGAAGACTTTCTGTCCAAAATGAAAAGGCAAAGCCTCACCAGGAGAACATTCTTTGCCTCTTCCTCCTTCCCCTTTTCTCTTGTATGACGTACAGAAGTGAGGCCAGGAGGTGCAGTGCCATCTTGCCCATGAGGTGACAAGCATGAATACCATGGTCTTCAGGCGAAGGATGACAGAATGGGAAGATGAAAGGAGGCTTGATTCCTGATGGCCTCAGTGAGCCATCATGGATGCCAGCCCTGAACATCTAAGTGTTTAAGCCACTCAATAGCTACAAAACAATCCCTACAACTAAACCACTCAAGCTCACCTAGTGAAAAGAAAGAATTTAATATAAGGGTACAGAGATCTCTCCCCAAACCTGGTAGAGAAATGCAGCCTGGCTTCCTAAGAAGTAGAGAACAGAAAGTAGAAAGCTACCCAGGAACCCAGACAGCTATTCCATCTCCCTCTATCCCAGGCCACATACTCTGTTATGCCTCTGTGCATAACAGATTCTGTGCAGCCTCGTCATTATTCTCTCTTTGGAAAAAGACCAGATGTTTCCTCTGCCTCCATGCACATGGCTGGCCTCCAAATCTAAGGTTACACGTATTTTCTCATCCTACTCACAACCCCAATTCCTAATCCCCACTTAGTGTCTCTCAGACCCGACTCCAAATACCTGGGTGGGAGAATATGATTGCTCCTGCCTGGGAGAGATATCTGCTCCCGTGGCCTGGTTGTAGGGTAGCACAGAATGAACATTTATTCACTTAGTTGCCGTCAGCTATTATTTATTGAGCTCCTACTCTAGGCTGGAGCTGTTTTAGACACTGGGGATACAGCAGTGAACAAAAACAAGTCTTAGCTCTTGTGGAGCTCACCTTCCGGCTCATGAAGACAGGCAAGAAACAAACAAATATATAATATGTTGTGGAAATATGTGGTATAAGGAAAAATAAAGCAGTCTAAAGCAAAAGATCAATACAACAGGGAAAATTATTTTTTTCTGTAGGGTGATCTGGGTTCTGGAAAGGTGACATTTAAACATATATCTAAAGAAAATAAGGGATGGATCCACGTAATACCTGGGGAGTGATGTTCTCGGCAGAGAAGAGCAAATGCAAAGACCCTGAAATCAGAGCATTGGCTTGGCATTTTTTAAGAAACACCAAGGGAGCCAGCATATTTTCAGCAGAGGGAGGTAGGGTGCGAGTTGTAGCAGATATAAGTCAAGTGAGGGATCAGACTATGACTTCTGGAATCTCACCTTTGAGAGCAGGGCCCCCATGCAAACCAGACTGATATGGACTGGACAACAGCCCTCAAAATATCTAATACAAACTGGTATAAATGGATTAGAGTACTTAGAAAAGATAAATCATCATGTGTGGAAAGTCAGAGAAGTCTCTATGGAGAAAGTACAGGCAGAATTGAATAAAGGGTAGATCATGGGCTGTAGAATCAGAAAGACCTGAGTTCAAATCCTACCTGGACCACTAGAACTGCAGGACCTTGGACAAGTGAATTACCCTCTTTGACTCTCAGGTAAAACAGAGTTAATACCCACCTTAAAGGATTATTGTGAGAAGGAAATGTTAAATTACACACAGTGCCTCTGATATTTACATGCAGAAAGTCTATGAAGAAAGAGTTCTATGATCAAAGAACTTTGGGAAACACTTCTCTCTTCTAGACATTCTCAATGAACGTTAGTCTAATAACATTCTGGACGTGCATCAGGAAGAAATCCTTGACTTCATGCAGGCTGATATGTCTTCATTTACTTGGAGCACTGAACACCTCTCTTACGTGTGTGATTCCATGGAACACATCAGGCCTGATGTCCCGGAAGGACGCTTCCCTCTCTGACAGAGAAAAGCTGCAGCGGCTCACTAAGTGCAGCCCTGCAGCACCGCAGACCCACCTTCCACAGGTCTGCTGGGTCCTGGCAGGTACTGGAGAGAAAGATTCACAAATCAAAGTCCACCAACATTTTCCAAACTACTTGTAACACCCTTCTTCTCCCAACAACGTGACAACCAGTATTACAGGAGAACGATAAAGTCCATTCTTAAGGAAAAGTGGGGAATTTGAAAGGGAAAGAAAAAATGAGGACAGAGGACAGGGAGAACATTTTCTTCCTGAAGTTAATGGGACAACATTGATCCAGAGCTTGGGAACATGAGTGGGACCACGTTGAATACCTGCCGTTGTATTAATAATATCTGTGTGTCCTTTTTCTGTTAAATGTCCTTGCTCTGCCCTGCTTTTTTTTTTTTTTTTTTTTTTTTTTGCTGTACGCGGGCCTCTCACTGCTGTGGCCTCTCCCATTGCGGAGCACAGGCTCCGGACGCGCAGGCTCAGCGGCCATGGCTCACGGGTCCAGCCGCTCCGCGGCATGTGGGATCTTCCCAGACCAGGGCACGAACCCGTGTCCCCTTTATCGGCAGGCGGGCTCTCAACCACTCTGCCACCAGGGAAGCCCCCTCTGCCCTGCTTTTAATATAATTCTGGTCATAGGAGAAGGAAGAAAGTCTCCAGTCATCTTGTTTATTGCAAAACATAAAAATGGCAAAGTTCAAAGTGTCAGTCCCTCTATCCAGATGTTTGATTTATTTAACACAAAAGTCAGGTTTAGATCCTGGCTCTGCTAGTTTCTAGCTCTGTGATCTAGACAAGTCACTTAATCTCCCCATGCCTTACTTTCCCTGTTTTTAAATGAAACATTTGGGCTGGAGGCAGTGACAATTGCTTGCCATGCTCAGTTTTAACAGGTGTTTATGGAAGCAGTGACTGACCGGTCACTGCTAACCATTCTCCATCATGAAAATACCTTCCCTCTTGGCTTTCATGACTCCATCCAATATTATTTTTAAGGATATTGTTGAAAACATCCATTTCATAGTCAGTAAACTCTAACTGTATCCAGTTACTCTCTAGTAAAATATATTAAAAAAAATAAAGCACTCTAATTTCATAGCATTCAAATTGCCAAGTCATATTATAAGAAAATCATATTTTTTATTAATTTTCATTATTGATATAAAATAAACGATTCATTGTCTTTTTGAAAGAAAAACCAGAATAAAACCTAAGAGTCACATAAGAGACATTCCCAGTCTTAAATGCTGAAGGAAGCCAAATACCTATCTAATGGATCTGAAAATGATTAGCAGTCCTTAAGATCTAAGATGTCCCATTACTTTAAAAAATAGGCACAAACATGAGGCACAAATAACTGAGGTTTGATATAAAAATGAAAATGAATGGTTGAGGAACGCCAAAGCCTTTAATAATTAATACATAAACCTCTGGTAATTTAAATTATGGACAAGGTAACTCAGACCCAATATACTAATTCACCTTGAGAGTGGGTCGACTTAAAGTTTCCTTTTTAGATATGCATGGTTTACTCAGTAATAATAATGAAAGACAACCACAAAATTCCACATATACAGCATCACTCCCTCTGAACCAGCCCCAGCATGCCAGGTTGCAGAGCTCTTAAACCCACACACCAAGAGTTTAACTTGAGCTTGGCTGCAGGACTTGGACGAGACTTTCACTATTTAGACACAGAAAATATTCATTATCGTCAAATCTGTCATTATCTTCCCATCCCCCCTCCACATCCTCATCTCACCTATCTGAGCCTTTTTCCCTCCAGCCAGCAAAATGAAAAGCAGTGATTTGCTGAGTGGATTGTGGTTTCACTCAAAAAGAAAAGGGGCCAGCTGTGCACACCTATTCGAAGTAATCAAAACAAGGAGATGGGAAAGATATTCCTTGAAGTGCCCCAAGGCGATTTTGTAGAAAATCCAGAAAATATGATTTCTTTAGAACAGCTACAAAAGAAAGGCAGAGAAGAAGAGGGGAAAGGGAGAGAGGAAGACAGAGACTGACACAGAGAGAGACAGAGGGAGGGAGGGAGAGAGATGACTGAGAGGGAGTTGGGGAGAGTGAACTGACAAGAGAGGAATAAAGAGAAAGAATAAGAGAGAGGAAAGAAATCAAAGGAGAAAAGAGGCAAAAACAAAAGGAGGCTCGAAACCACATGTTTAATGCCCTCTCCCCGACTCTCTCTGACTTTTGAACTGCATGTCCAGGCAGATAAAGGTGTGCAGAAGCAGCAAACAGAACTGGCCTGGCATCCTGAAAGAATACACAAACGCCTATAAGATATGACTTCAGGAGCGCCTGGATGACCCACTGCCCAAAATAACACCATTCATCCACTGGCTGATGCCTAAAATTCCACTTTTCATGCTTCATTTATTTTGGAAAGCTGTATGATGCCTACTGACATTGCCCTGGGTTAGGGAACTCTTTCAGCCTGCTTGCAACCATTTCTAATCGTCTTGTAGGTGACTTTCAAAATCTTTCCTGGGTGATGGTTTGGACCCGGGGGGTAAGAAGAAAATATATGACACTAGTAGATACCTGAGCAGGAAAAAGAGTCAAACCAGAAAGCTACAGTCATGGAGGACAAAAATTAGCCTGCTCAACTAGCGCTCAATCCTTGTGAAACCCAGGCTTACAATGAACATTAAGTCTGTATTTAGAAATTAAGGATGATGAAAAAATACCAATTATTATACATTTTGACTTTATAAAGTTATATATGGTCCTCCCAGACATTTACTTATGTAAGAAGCAGTATTGTTTAGTGTTTAGGAGTAGAGAATTTGGGGCCAGACTCCTAGGTTTGAACCCAGATCTACCACTTATTAACTGTGTTGCATTGGACCCGTTACTTAACCTCTCTGTTCATTAGTTTCCTCATCCGTAAAATGAGGTTAACAGTATTTACCTCATAGGATATATGTAAATGTACGTAAAGACCTTATAATAGCACCTGGTTCATAGAAAGTCCTATTACATGTTAGCTGTTGTGTCTGAATTGGGTCATACACTTATCACTAAAGCCTTCACTGACAAGAGAGGGAGCTCACCAATCACTCATCTCAAGTCCTGGAGAGCCCCTTCTCTGAATCACATACTTCTCAGAAGAAAACCAATACACAAATAAAACTAGTTCTGGCTAGAATGGAAGAAGCGGGTAAGTGATTGCTGGGTAGGCAATCAACAGTGGCTGCTACATGTGTTGTATCCATTCATCCTTATTACAACCTTATAATGCAATTGCATCATCCCCATATTACAGAGAAGCTAAGACTCAGAGGGGTTAACTGGCCTAAGGTAATGGAAACAGCAATGATAGGTTTGGTACTTTAAACCAGGCTGTTTGCAAGTCCTTTGTTCTCTCCATCTTGATCATCAGATCCACTTTAATGGAAGATCCAAGGCTTCTCCAAATCTCCATTTGTATAGCTTTCCCTTAGCCCTAAGGAGCTGCGTGCGGAAAGGATTTACGCCCTTGTCTCTATTCTACAACTTAGGAGAGTGGAGAAATGGAGGAAGTGGGTAAGAAGGACATAAAAAGAGCCACAAGTTCTTCAGCTATTATTATCAATACATCTATTAAATGAACTGTGTTTGAGTCTCAGCTCACTCAAGACACTCATACTCTTTTTTTTTTTCTAAAAGTTTGAAAGGCATTAGAAGTATCTTAAGTGCTTACAAATAAGAAAGAAATGATATGAATTCTGATGCACTTTTGATAGACCTTGACTCATTCTTCTAATATTTTCCATGAAAATAGGTTTTATGGAGTTTTCTTCTTCATGAATTAGTTTTCGTATTTTACATTTTGCCAAGAAATCATCTGTTTCCTTTCAGATGTCAAATATTTTCCCATGGAACTGTTTGTAGTATTCTCTTATGATTATTTTAATCTTTTCTCCAGAAGTGGTTATACTCTTTTCTCTTTCCTAATTTTATCTATTTCTGCCTAAAATTAGTGATTTTAGTAGCTAATTCTCTGTTTTCATATTAGCGACAGCTTTATCTTCCTTGTTTTGCCTTAAAATGAATCAGGTTTTAGATGATTTGTGTATTTATTGCGCTACCTTCTACTGTTATTTTTTTTATTTCTATTTTCTCATTTCTTTTCATTTTACTTTAATGTTCTTTCTCTGTTTTATAAATATGAGAACTAAGTAATTTTTAGATCGTTTCTCTTCTGTAATAAACGTATGAAAAACTTTGCTGAGTAGACCATGTTTCCTTTTAGAATTTACTATATAACATAGGCTATGATATATTTTTTCCTAACTAATTTATCATTTCAAGTATGATTCTCATACTTATTAAAAGAAAAATTTTCTCCTATACTCTGCTAGGCTAGAGGGACCCAAAGCTAAGTAGAACCCAGCTCACCACCTGAAATATCTTCAAGTCTAGCATGGTGATAGTCCTGTAAACAGCTGATGCTGCTGATATAGGATTTATATTAACAGCAAAATCCCTAAATAGCAAAAGAGAAGGTTATTAATATCACTACTCCCTTCTGTCCTCTGCAATAGGAATCCCATCCAACCACAGAGATCACAGGAAGTGGCTGCAGATCCAGTTCAGAGATTTTCCAGATAAAAACCTGTGGCTTAATAGAATATTTAGACTATTCTAACTCCTTGTTTAGAGACCTCTTCTTCTAATTGCTCTGCCTATTTGAAGGCCTGGACCCAGTCTACCCTTTTATTCATAAGTTCCCCCTCTGTAACTTTCCATAAACACTTCACTAAAGAGGGAATCACCTTTCTGCACTGTTCCATTCAAAGTCACGATATACAGGTTGATAATGTCTCTAGACACAATGTGAAGTAGCAGTTGGGGGATTCTGCTTCAGTGTGATGAATCAGCTTATGTCATTTCTCCTCCAGACTGGACAGCTTCCTTTGTTCCTGTGATTGATTCAGTGAGGTTACTCATGCTACCTTTCATTGAGGACTTACTATGTGCCAGACATCACATTAAATACTTGATATACATCATCTAATTTAATCCTTACAACAGCCCTTTAGACAGGTAAAAATAGGGCTACTTCACAGATGAGGAAAATAAAACTCAGAGAGGTTGAACAACTTACACAAGTTAGTAAGAATTCTTCCAAATAGAAAATGGCAAAGCTACGATTTAAATGTTGGTCCACCTAACTCCAAAGGCAGTGCTCTTAGCCACTAGACTATACCTTCCTCTTCCTGCACCCTAATCATGTTGCATAATATATTAGAGAACATTCTCGATTTCCTGAAATCGGCAGATTGACCAGGTGTGCCCTCTGCCTTCGACTGAATCACGCACAGGAATGCTGAACAGGACACAACAGGGCCTTGCTATAACCCGCCAAGGACTATCCTCCATAACGCCAACTGTCCACCCTCTGGGGTAGGGACTGACAATCTAGGGCCTGTGGCTAAGTCTGACCCACTGCCTGTAATTACTTTAAAAAGCTTTATTGGGACACGGCCACATCCATTCATTTATATATTGTCTGCGGTTGCTTTCATCTTGTAACAGCAGAGCTGAGTAGTGTGATAGACACTGTATGGTCCATAACGTCTTATATATTTGCTATCTATTCCTTTAGTAAGAGAAAGTTTGCTGACTTCCAGCCTAGAACATACCTGACCTCACACATATCCTGAAAGGTCTGGCCTGTGGAATTCTATTATTTTATGCTACGTACACGCTTCCCAAGAACACTGAGCAGTGCTTGGCACTTTTCTCCTTCCAGGATGCCATCCCCAACTAGATGGAATGAGCACATGGACTATGACTGAGATAGAGGGAAACGGGCATTTCTCACAGCATCATTTACCACGTTACTGAGATGGGCCATTATGGATCTGGATGAACTATTTGCTCAGTCTGTACATCAATCCACTTCCCAGCATCAGCTTCTGACACCCCATGCTGGGCGAGAAGACCCAAGACTCCTCCTGGCCTCTGGACCCCTGCTGCTCTCCCCACTCAGGGGAGTGGTGACCACGACCCAAATGCTTGCCTTGAGAACACTCGTTCTCATGATCCAGACCCTAGATTTCCCAGGCCCCTCGCTGTTCCTGAGCCTTCGTGTCACAGCACCATTTTAACTCCACAAAGACAGAACACCATGCAGAGAAAAGGCACCAGGCCTAAATCAGCCAGCAGGGGTGCGAGGAAGGGCATAGAGACAGAGGACTTTGACAGAAGGGAACGTCCTCTGTGAAGAGGGTCGATCAGCCTGGAGACACAAAGCCTGAGAAATCACATGTTCACAAATCAGAAACACGTGTATGGATATGAAGAACTAGGCTTCCATTTGGCTACAGAGGCAAAAGAAGCACTGATGGGGCAGATTTGGCAAAACAGGAGAAGTTTCTCTGAATGATAGCTCATTAGAAAATGGAACACGCTGCCTCAAGAGGTTGTGAGTTCCCAATTTCTGAGCACGTCAGAGCAGACACCTATTTCCCTTTGCTAGCTAATGGCGATTCCCACGTAGACTGTGACATTGGACTAGGAAAGCTGGAAACTACACTCTAATGCATGGATTGATGCTACCCATGCTCCTCAGTGCATTTGTTTTGAGGTTGCCTATACATCGTTTTCCAACAATTGGTCTCCCTGAATGGTTAATTGGCTTTCAGCACTTCAATCCATGAACTTTCATGTAGTCTTCTATATTCTGCCCACTGGGCAAACACGTGCCGAGGGCAGAGCACAGACATGTGCAGAGCCCTAGTAAGTGGCACATTTTGATTTGGGGAGGTTTGAGTTACAAGTTAAAAAAAGAAGATGTGGAACATATATACAATGGAATATTACTCAGCCATTAAAAAGAATGAAATAATGCCATTTGCAGCAACATGGATGGACCTAGAGAACGTCATACTGAGCGAAGTAAGTCAGACAAAGAAAGAGAAATATCGTATGATATCCCTTATATGCGGAATCTAAAAAGAAATGACCCAAATTAACTTATTTACAAAATAGAAACAGACTCACAGACTTCAAAAACGAAATTATGGTTAACAGGGGGGAAGGATAGGCGGAAGGGATAGTTAGGGAGTTTGGGATCAACATGTACACACTGCGATATTTAAAATGCATAACCAACGAGGACCTACCGCATAGCACAGGAAACTCTGTTCAATGTTACGTGGCAGCCTGGATGGGAGGGGAGTCTGGGGGAGAATGGATACATGTAATGTATGGCTGAGTCCCTTTTCTGTGTACCTGAAACTATCACAACATTGTTAATTGGCTGTACTCCAATATAAAATTTTAAAAAGCTTGTTTCTAATAGAATAGAACTGTGTTGCATTCTTATTCTTAACTTCATCCTACTATCTGCATTCCTTCTTCCACCAGACTATCAGACAACCCAAATCAATTCCTCTCCTTACTTTGAATTAACCCTTTTTCTGCAACATGTATAGGGGTTTTGAAATTCCCCTAAGATTGCAGAGTAGGAGGTGTTGTGTTTGCATATATCTGTGTTTAAGCTGCCCCTTCAGAGCAAGATAACGATACTGGGGACAAAAGCAGCATCTTACACTCCCATCTTACACTCAATGTCTTGAAAGCCCTCGGAGGGCTGGGAACTGAAGGGGAAGCTGCCTTGGGGGCAGAAAGCCACAAGGCTACATGTTTCACACAGACCTCCTGTCCCATGTTATTTCCTCTCTACCTTTCTGTTGCCAAACCACCACAGTGTAGCTAATTCCTCCTCCAGCAGCATCTCCCCCAGCCCTGCAATTACAGTGGAGACAGAGATGGAGTTGCAAACGAAGTAATAAGGAGGCAAGGAGAGGAGGCCACCATGATTCACCCCTAAAGCATGTGGGGTCATTAAATATATATATATGCGGTCCAGTAATCAATAATTTTCCCCACTACGTTAAAAGAAAAGGGGAAAAAGAAATGAAAATTAGGTGTTTGGAGAAAACCCTGCCTCTGCTGGTTTCTTCCCCAGGAAGAAGTTTGCTTAAGGGGGCAGGTATATGTTCCAAGAAGAACGCCAAACCTGTCATCATAAATAATCCCAAGGTATTATTTAGAACATCCATAAGCCAAGCTAAGGAATTGTTAATAATATCTGGTTTTTACACTTTACAGTTAATACACACAATCTTTTTGCCCTAGACAACAGCACTTTAAAATGTACTTGAGGCAACATTTGGCCACTTGTCCTATGTCCTGAAATTTTCCAGGAAGGAAGAAAGAGAAACTATGACATCATAACCCAAGAATTTTGCTCATGGCCCAGTTTTACGGAATTTGCTTTTTCTGCTTTTCAGTAGTCACTCAACACTGAATTCCACACATTTCCCCTGAAACCAGCTTCTCATGACTGCTACTTTCCCTAACAATAATAGCATAATAATAATAGCAATAATAATAGCAATAATAATAATAATAGCAATAATAATAATAGCAATAATAATAGCAATAATAATACTTTCCCTAACCTAATAATAATCATCTTCCTCACCTCTCAGACTGCCAATCATTGTTTTTAACTCCTTTTCTCATTCTCTTCCACTTCTGCCATTCCTACCCCCATTCCCACTCCCAGCATCAAATCGTGATCTACTGCTGCTGCTTCTTTCATAGGAGTCACCATCTCCTCATCCTCACAGCCATCTCAATGGTCCAGGCTCATCCTCTCTTACCTCATCCTCTCTTACCAGGTTGCAGCAGCCTCCTAACTGGCCTCCCTCTCTTCCCCATCCTTCTTTCCCCATCCCTCCCACGCAAATCTCTCTTCCCGGTGTTCCTTGTGTTAACAATCATATAAATTGTTCCAAGGGTCTTATTGGAGCAGAATTTCTCATTTCTTCCACCTAGATGACTCCCATCCAATCCTTAAGGTTTACTGCCTTTAAGAAACTTCCCATAATCCCCTAGTTATGTGAACAAGATATCCCTCTTGGTACTCATACCTCTATCAAAATAATTGTATTTGCCGCTCCTCCCTGCAGACCTTGAGGTTTGAGATCGTCTATTTTCTTTCTTTGAATTGTCAATAGTTTACATACTGCCTGACCTATACAGAGCACTTCAAAAAATTTTTGTTAAATGGATGCACTTCCTCATTTAAAATTCAGTAGTAGCTCCATTTCCACCAAGAAAATACAAACACTTTATACTGGCATTCAAACCCTCCCTCCTTTATCTGGCCCCATCTCTAGGCTCATCATTCCCTATGCCTGCATTATACTCCAGCAAAACTGCATCCACTCACTCTTCTCTGAATTTCCCTGCTCTTTCCTGACCATATGGCTTTATTCTTGCTGTACCCTCCACCCGTACCACACTCTTCCCCTAACCCTCTCTTTACAACTCAGCTCACCACCAATATTCTAGCTCCCTCCTTCAAAGTCATGTCATAAAGTATTTCTTTTATGCTCCCCAGATACAGCCTCAGCTGTATGAATCCTCTCTTTGGTGCCAACTTCGTTCCAATGGCAAAGCTTACTGCACCTTAAAGCATAGCTGTCCGTATACTCAAATTAGCTATTGCAAAATGCACCCTTCATAGCAGAGACTATGTCACTTAGCTCTATATCTCTACAACACCTGATATAGTGATATACACATATTCATACCCAATGCGTGCTTATTCTAGTTGAACAGATTGTTTGAACCTGGTTTGAAATATTGCTTTTACACATGCTACTTGGTGTCTGAGCCAAGTTATCGAGTAGAAGCTTGATCTGGGGGAGATCAGTCGAAAAGGAAAAGGCCTCAGGCCTCCCTATAGGTGATGCATTTTCTATTCTCTTCTTCCTAGAGCAATCAAAAGGCATAAACATGTGCAGTGCCTTTACCTTAGTACATTTTTGATAAATGAATGGTTTTGTGGCTTACAGTGGCTTATTACAGTAAATAATAAACTTCACTTTTATACATATATCAAAATTCACTAAACTCCCAAGATATGCTCTTGGGAAGACTTAGCGTCTTGTATTTGTTTTAGAAGAAGCACAGATGAAAATTAAATGTAAGGTAGGAATGGACAGCTAGTCATATGTTCTCAAATATGATCAAAATTAGTCAACTCTCTCCAAATGTTTTTAAATCAATGAGAAATACCTATTGCCAAGTTGAGGGACAAGCCTTCTTTCCTTGAGAGAAAAAATCAAATAAGAGGAGGTAGAAAATCCTGGGAACTCTTTTGCAGAAATCTGAATCAGTGGTGGAAGTTTACTGAAATTTCATTAGAAAATCTATACCCTGACAACATGGTCTTAGAGAACTCTCAGTGCTGCTACCTAAGTCCCATGCCTTAATTACTACTCTCCCTACCACATATGTGAGAGTCATTCAACATCCAAAATTCAGTGACTCCACTGTCTCTTTGAGTCCATGTTCTGATTTAAGTCCTGCATAATATAAAAAACCTCCCAAGAAAGATTGGCATTGACCTTGAAATTTACCCAGACTGGCCAAAAAAAACAGCAATTATATTTTTTCCTATTCCAAAGAAAATAATATTTTATGTAATGGGACTTGGAGACTGGATTCCATATCCCATCATGAAGAGATTTCCCTCCAGTGACTGTGAGAGGTTCCATTCACCCAATATTTTCATTTTATTTTAGTTCCCAGAGCTTATCAGAGCTTGGTTGAAGCATGTGGGAGTAATGCCTATCTCAGCTCTAAAAGACTTCTCAGACCCCTGGGTCTGGTCCACGAGCTCTTTCTCTGAAAATCCCTCCAAGGATCAGTGAAAAAAATTGGAATGAAAGAATTTTAAAAATAAAGGATTTGAGATATCAAGGCATTTGGGGCACAAAATAACTTGTCATCAGGCCATCTCCAACATAAATTTTTTCATTGTCCTTCAGACAAACGCAACATTATTTCCACACAGGAGTGGGCAGACATTGCCTTAGTCATCTTTTTTTGGGCTGGTCAAGGGAAAGATCCCAGGGGCAACTTCCAATTTGCCTGGACACGTTTAAAATTTCTGTGGGTTTCTCTAAGTGTGCTTTTAAATTTAATACTTTTTAATTTAGTGCTGGGAACTGTTCAGGCACAAGCTAAGGGTCACCCCCATGTAGGCACATATATGGAAGAGGGGGGCTCAGTGAGACTTGATAAGGCCCAGATACAGGGAGAATTAAGTGCTAATTTTCTACTCTAGGCTGACCAGTGAGGAACGGAAATAAAGAGGAGGGAAGTACCGGGAGATTCATCAGACGAGTGCGTCGACTGTTTATTTTAAAACGTCCAGGACTAGTAACATGAAATGGTGCTATCTGCGTCCTCTACTACAGGACATGGGCTGATGTGTTCCATGTCTCACAGGGACAATGGTAGCAAAACTGGATTAGAACTCAAGTCTCCTGAGCCTTTCTGTAACTTCCAAAATTACACTGCCTGTCACATCCTAGAAGTACAGTTAACATGCAGAGGATAGAGATGAAGGAGGACATAAAAACGTTTGGTTTTCAAACTCTTTGGGGTATCTTTCCTGCCCTCCTTCTCTGAGTAAGATGCACTCCTCTGTGTCTCCATTTTAAAGCAGCAATTGTTACATCACACTGCAACTGACATTGTACTTGTCTAGCTCTTCAGCTACACTATAAGCCCCTGAAAAAAAGATGTCATATTTTGCCTTTCCAGAGCTCAGCACAGTGTTTGACATATCATAGGAACTAAGTAGCTGTTGAGTTAATGAACTGACGTTTGATTCTGTGTAGCTACAGAGGACAATACTAGGACCAACAGGTGATAGCTTCAAGAGGAGCTTATTTCAACTCACTAGAAGAAAGACCATTCTAACCAGGGCCTCCCAGAGTGGGACAGACAAGGCGAGAAATAGTGAATCCTCTTTTACCAGAAGCCTGAAAACAGAGGCTGGATAACCACCTGTCAGGTTTACTGGAGAGAAGATATCTGCTTTGGGTGGTCTCCAATTTAGTGATTCTGTGATTCCATTCCATTCCAGATCCTAGGCCTTCTCATTTTTCTGAGACAAGAGTCTCTAGTGCCATCTTCCTGTAACCTGGGGTACTTTGTAAAGGTCTATCCTTGCCTGAGCTGACTAGTGAACTTGCTGATCTTATTTAGTATTGGGGCTCTGCAGGTAATATCAAAACAAAAACCAAGAACAAAAATAACCCAAAACCCACCCAATTTAGCAGGAGCAGTCTATGGTTAGGAAGCCGCTAAAACTTGCACTATTAGGTTGATCTGAGTTAGAAGAATGACACTTGCTCACATCCCACTAGAGCACAATACAGTCATAATAAACAGGGGTCTCAATATATACCAGTAGAAGAAATATAGACAAACCAAATCTGAAAACTTATCAGAAACTTATAGATCACCTGAACTAAAATGCTCAGGTATAGTCCTCAAGAGGAGACATTTATAATCACATAGCTAGTGCCTGGTCGAGTTGGCACAAAATTCCGCTGATTATAAGGCCAGAATTCTTTTCATTACCCAATGCTGTGAAGCCCACTATAATATAACACTTAATTATACAGGTTCAGAAATACAAGTCAAAGCAGATCCCAATGTGATAAGAGATGCTAGAACTACATATGGGAAAAGCATGCTATAACATGGTTAATCTATGACGTAAATAAATTACAAACGGATTGATTGCACTGTATTTTTCCTATCAAGGACTGAGTTGTACTCCTGTATCATGTAGTTCATCTGTGCTGTAAACTCTAAAACACATGATCTCATTAGAATCCAAACCAAATTAGAGACATTGGGGCATCAGGCTAGATAAGAAAGACAAAGTATACAAGCACTAGGCTTTTGAATATACCAGCTTATTTAGACTAACCAACTACCCGTAGTTATAATAATCTCTATTTTTAAAGATGAGACTGGGGCTCAGAGACATCAACTGTTTAACCTCTTGTCACACTGCCAGTAAATAAGAGAGTCAGGATTCAAATCCGTATTTATTTGGTTCTCAAGCCCAAGTTCCTGTCCCAAGGGATCAGGACACCCCAGTCACCCATGACTCTGTAAATGAGTTTGATTTAAATAAATAACTTTCCCTCTTTTGGACCTAGATCATCTCTAAGGCCCATTCTAGTTCCAGAAGTTCTCTGATGCAACCTCCAATATTCAAGATTTGAAAGAAGTTCTTATATATATATTCTATCCAAAAATAAATAATGTAAAACATAAGCATGAACAATAGCGAAGATATCTAGATTGCTTTCTTTGTTATTTTCTGCTAGGACTCATTTAGCTAAGTTTGTCTGAATGTTGGCACAAACTGAGGGCCTTCAGTAAAGAAGCAACACATTCAGTTTCTTTATGTGCATGATGGGCACATAAAGTGCACATAAAGTGAGACATATACTCTGTGCAGAGCTCTGTAACCAGCTGCAGCTTACACAGGCATCATCATAAATGCAGGCTGGAGTCAGCTTGTGTTGAAAGATGAGGGCCACCAAATGGATGGAGACCATCTCAGTTCTATGCATTAAGGCAAAGGTGAACGGTCCCTCTACCTTTGGTCCAATTGATCTTAGAGGACAGCCCGTGTAGAGAAAATAACCCATCTCTTCAAGGCACTGTGGTTTAGTGAAAAAGCCCCAGCCTAGGGATCAGGAGACCCAGCACTGCACTATTTACTGAGGACTTTGCCAAGATGACTTCACCTTCAAGTGAGTCTCCGTTTATTCACTTACAAAATTCAAAATTAACCAACCTTCCTGCATTTATTAGGAGATCGCACATGCATGTGTGTGTGTGACAGAGAGAGAGGAGAAACAAATCAAATAATGAGTGTGCAAGGTGTCTTGCAGATTCCAGGACACTAACATACTGGGAACAGACATTACTATTCTCTCTCTAGCCAAAATTTTGCCTGACCCATTGATTCACCCACCTCAGAAACAGAGGTGAGATGTCTGTTGTTGGCTTTATTTTTTCAGCACTCCCACGGTAGGAAAAGTCTAGGTTTTGGTGTCATATGGTAGGAAAAGTCTAGGTTTTGGTGTCATAGGGATCTGTGTTTCATCCCAGGTAAAGTGCTGGATGGCTTTGTGACCTTCAGCATGGTTCAGATAATTTTTCTTTTCTTCAGTTTTCTCATCTGTAATATGGGGATAATAACACCTTGCCAATGGTGATATATGAATTCACAATGACATATCTGAAGAGCCTAAGGCAGTGCCTGGTCCATGGCAGCTGTTCAGTAAATTGTAGTGGCTACCATAATTATTTACCACCCTTTTCAAAGGACCAGTGACAAACAATGGGAAAGGAAAGCTCCTTCCTTTACCTGCCAATCCCAGCCCTACTAGCCCTTCCAGCTGTATCACTCACTTGCTATGCAGACTAGGGCATACACTTGGTGCTCAATGAGTCTCGGAATGATTTTGCCATTCTGCTTTTTACATAGGCCACCACTTCAGCACTTCTGCTGCCACCCAGCAACTGCCCAGGGAAACTGCATAGATTTTAAGAAAATTAGGATTTAAAGAGATGGTTATTTGAAAATTCTAAGAAGCAATGAGGGGAAACCTTTTTTTGAAAGACTCTTCCCAGCAATGACAATTGACAAAGGCACAAGGGATTAAATGCTGAGATCAGGTCAAATTTAAAACTACTTCCATATAGTATAATTTCTATAAAACCACCTGGACCTTTTTTTCACCTTAGTGTATCACTCTTATTATTATTTTTAAGAGCAATAACAGTTTCATATTATAGAATTTTGGTTTTGAAAGACACCTGGAAGATCACAGACTGCTCTCATCACTCTACAGATGCTTAAAAAACAGTCCAGAGAAGAGAGAAGATATTCAAGTGTAATGTCAGGGAGCTCATTCATGGAAAGTCGAAACTCTTATTCTACATCTTCTATCTACCTGGGCAATGAGTCATTCTCTAGATGTTTCTAAAAAGCAGATTCCCTGTTTTCTGACGACATAAGGAGAAGAAAACCTAAAATGCTGGAATTTACAGACTTAAGTCAATGAACAACCTCCTTGGTTGTTTCTCCATCTTTAAGCTCTACTCTCAGCTTTGCCATTGGGGGTCTGGACCACAGTCCCCTAAGACCACAGTTTACATCTATAAAATGAGGAAGATCGACCCAGATACTCTAAATTTCTTTCCAACTCCAAAAACCTATATTTCTTGTCACTCATTCTCATTTATTGAATTATAATAATAGCACATTGAAAGAATTTAAACACATCATAAATAGCAGTTTTTTCTGCAATAAATCAGAAGAAACAAATCTTGAACTTTGACTCTGCCAAGTGTCCCCCAGTCCCCATGTCATTCCTCCAGATGGATTCTCACCAAAACAGACCCTACATAGCCCGGGGGCTCAGCCCCATCTGTTAAACTAGCCTCTTCTCACTTGTATTTTAGCTGGTACACATGGGTAAGGTTTCTTCTTTCTGACATGATCTATGTCAGTGGATCCCCTAATGAAAGGCATCCAAAGTGTTAAAAACAAAAATCATATATTTAAAAAATAAAATAATACTAATAAATAATACATCACTAGTGATTAAGTTATGATTCAGAAAATCATGGGGAGAGTCCCAGCTTGTGACCCTGATGCCGCATGTTGTCATGGAGAACATGTGTTTAAGGTGGATCTTGAGAGGAGGATCCAAAAAATGAACTTTGATCCAGAACATTGGCGTGATCATCTCTTTACTTGTGTTTTTGCTTATGCCTGGTTTTTTGCTGTGTGTTTTCATTTGTGTTTTGTTTTGAGTTCTTAAAAGAAAAAACATGAGGATGTTAACTGGGGAATTTCTAAGGACAGATGATTCCCAAAAAAGTTATAAGATTTAATTGCTGAGTCCTAATAGTCTCATTCAGTGAAAATGGAAAGAAAATACATAAACTAAAAGGATTCTCTCCATAGAGAGACCAGAAAAAGCTAAACTGGTGGGGCCTGAAAAACCAACATTCAAACATGGATTACAAAGAGCAATAGCAAAGGCAAGAGTGACTTACGTCTGAAAGATCCAAATTCCCTAGCTTCCCAGACTCTGTGATTGGATTCCAGAAAGAACCAGGCTCTTTTTCAGAGAACTGACTTCTCTCTTTAAAGCCAAATCCCTAACTTGGATTCCATTTGTTCTTCAGAGTCCTGCCATTATGACACTGAAGACCAGAAGCATTTCCCCCAGAGAAATGTAGTGTCTCTTAACACTGCTGGGTTTTCTTGTAATTCAGAGCAACAGAGTTCAGAGAACCTCAAAGTGGATGCCCTCACACTAAGTGTATAGTGAGTACAGAAAACATTTTAGGGTGGTTCTCAAACATTTCCTAGCAGGGGTGGGATCCTGCCCTCTGCAGGAATTCCTAGGCAATAACTTCCTAAGGAGGTATTTCTCATTTAAATATAACCTCCTGGCAACCAAATATTTATCTAGAAGAATGGCCCTGTCCAATCAGGCACCTGGGTTCAGTCCATTACTCAAAAATAACAGTATTGTGGCATTTGGGGAACGCCTCCTCTCAGAGATTTGCCAAGAAATAGCTCAGCAAAACCCCACCATCCTTGTCAACACGCCTCCCAGGGCATTATGAGTGAGTGGACAGCACCGCACCCAAGATCAAATCCAGGGCATTCTTGGCACAGATTTCCAAAGGCAAAGTCAAGAGCATGTGTGACAAAATCCTTGCCTGTTGCCCAGTTCATCGCAGTACGTGATGTAACTTGATACTTACTGAAGATGGTAGGTCCATAAACCCTAAGGCAATTCTGTTTCCAGATTTCATCGTCGTCCAAGCAAATCTCAATGACTTTGCTCCATTGGAGTCTGAGGCCATTAATCAGTGTTGCCTTCAAGAGAATGATACTCAGATTCTCATTTACGACTTCTCCTTTCCACACTTAGGTCAAGCATCCAACACTTCTCACCAGGACTGACTCAAAGATCCGATCATATTTTTCTCAGTGCTCCAATCCACCCCACACACCACTATCTGGTGTGGTCAGGTACTCACCAGTCACTGAGTACACAGGAATATGCCTGCCACATACTAATGTACTATAGGCCGTAGGGACACGAGAGAGGCAGAAAACCTCTCTGCAATGAAACCTTTATGACTCCCACTAGCCAATCAAACTATATACAACCTCCTTATTCTGCCATTTGCCATTCTCCATGAACAGGCTTTCCTCTCCCCCTCCTCTCTCCCACCACTCTCCCTACACTCCAGCCACCCAGGAGGCTACTCATGGTTTCTGAAGCAATGTTTTATACTTTTGTATCATCACATCTTTTGATAATACTCTTCCCCTAGTCTATGAGGCACCTTACTGCTCTCTACCAAAATTCATCAGTCTGTCTCTTTAGCAAAAATTCCCAACCTTAAAAAGAAATAATTGGGGCTTCCCTGGTGGTGCAGTGGTTGAGAGTCCCCCTGCCGATGCAGGGAACACGGGTTCGTGCCCCGGTCCGGGAAGATCCCACATGCCGCGGAGCAGCTAGGCCCGTGAGCCACGGCCGCTGAGCCTGCGCGTCCGGAACCTGTGCTCTGCAACGGGAGAGGCCACGACAGTGAGAGGCCCGCGTACCACAAAAAAAAAAAAAAAAGAAAAGAAAAGAAATAATTGCTTCATCATTGTTCCCATAATACATTGCTTCTGTCTTTCACTTAGGGTTTGTCATGTTATGTTTTGTTCTGTGAAAATTAGTTTTCTATATATTTACTCTCCCTGTTCCCAATTACAGCTCAGACTGAGGGCAAGACCAATATATAATTCATCTTTCTTTCCCTACAGAGACTACTAGGCACTGTCTTCCATTTGTCAAATCATCACATTAAAACTATTACAATTAAAGCTTGTTTCCAGAATCTAGGTGCAGCAATATCCAATTTACTGTGAAGGAGAAAAAAATGCAATGGCAACACACAAAGACTGTAACTATATGAAGTAGCTGAAACAACTTTTTAACTAAAAAATCAAAGATTATTAATTACTTAATGTTCTTAATTATAAGTCAGGTTTTACGCTAGAACCACCTTCCTCTGCCTGCTGCCACATCACCAAATGGTAAAAAAAAATATAACCCTAGTTGTTTCAGGTGGCCGTGTACTGGGTTTAAGGCCACTTCTCCATGCATACCTGTAGAGTCGTCCCTTCTTCTACGTGCCTCCTGCTTGGTCTAAACTGAGGGCTACCATCTTGTTCCTAGGAGCATTTTAACATGAACTTTCCCTGCTCCCAGAAAGACCCCATCTCCCATTAACAGGGCTTAGGCTTTCTCAAACCAACTCATCAAGTTCCTACTTCCATCAGAAAACAGGCTCCAGTTCTCCATTATTTTGCTGCAGAGTAACAGGCCTTGAGTTGAGTGAATAATTAACATTTCTTTCCTGTGAAACTTACAGCATAGACCTGTAGTCCTAACTGTCCCATCAGTGACTCAGTAACTTTTCAGGTAGTGTCTCTCTATTAGCATTTTGTAATACTTTAAAGGATACTTGTAGAGTGCCACCTTCCTAATTGAAAAAAAAAAAAAAAGCAGAGCATATTGGAAAGCAAAAAGAAAGTAATGTGTCTGGAGCACCTATAACAGTCATCAGCTTGGCACTCCTCAAGTGTTCTCATTTAATCTTCACAACTCTATATGGTAGATATTTATTAACTCCAAAATATGAACTATATGGCTGGGTCCAGGGAGTTTGGACTAAGAGAAGAGCAGGGGGGTAAAAAAGAGGAGAGAGAAGAAGAATGCGTCAGTTGAAGCTGGAAAAAAAAAATGTATCAAACACCAACTCTGGCCTGTATTCTCTCCACTGGTTCCATCTTTCCCTGGGGTTTGCAAAATGAATGCACAAAAGTTCAAGTTCTGCCACCAATGTTAAACACTTTCCCAAAACAAAAACTGTCATTGGTCACAATATTCCTTGACTGCTGACAAGGAGTTCTTACTGTTCTCATTTCACAAGAGCAATGGTGGAAAGAAGGTTATAAAATCATTGGTCCACAAGATGGCAGAGACCTTAAAGGTTGTCTAATTTCATCCCTTTCATGTTACATGGGGGTAGAGCAAGGCTCTGAGAGGGGAAACAACTCTCTTTCAAGGACACACCGAACACTGAAGACACAATAGGGATAAAAATTCACATTTTCTTATTCCCAGCCCAGCAGAATCTCCATGGTGCCTTTCTAAGTAGTCACATTCATTTGACTTGGATTGATGAAGGCTAGTGCCCTTCAATAGCAGAGCAAATAGCTAAAAAGAGAGACCTCCCCAGCCCCCACCCTGCCTCTCCATGCCTACACCCATTCCATCCACCTCCCAACACCTTGCTGCCTCGATTTCTTAACGTGAAACCCTCCTCAAGAACTCACATGAACTTCCCAGGTCTCTTAGTTGGGAGTAAAACGCCATAGCATCAAGGTGCACATCTGATTTTAATCCCCCAAGTCTGTTTCCATCATCACTGATAACGCCTTGTGTTTATATACCTTTCCCCAAGTAGCCCAGCATGATTTATGAACATTATTGCATTACACAATAAGTAATTATTCTAAGAGATAAGTGGGCAATTTGACTCATTTTATACACTGAATCAGACCCATTTTCCAGCAGTTCCAGAAATGGTCCTACAGTTTACAGCAAGGGCTTTCAAACTAGTTTTACCTGTGAACCCCTTCCCTCTAGGGAATGCCAATGCAAGTGACAGATACAAGCTGAATTACTCTAATTCTTCCCAAAAGCCATAGCTCATCAACAACTAAATATAAAACTCATCTCCACATCGGTGTCCCTTGGGCCCTCATGTTGGCCTGTTTGGAGATCCTCAGAGGTGCCAGGCTCTCTTCCTCCTTTATACAAACTCTTCTCTCTCCCTGGACCGCTCTCCATAACTTCCTTCACCTTGTCAACACCTACTCATTCTTTCAGTCCGAGTTCCAGAAGCCCTTCCGCAGAGAACTCTTCCTTCATCTTCACCCTCCGATTTAGGTCTAAATCCTGTAATAAATGCTCTGATCGCCCTCATGCAGTAGGCTACCTGTCCCATAGCCTCCAGTGTCTACCTCCTGACATGCATGGCCTCGTGTGGCATCCACCCCTTGAGCATAAGCTGGATTTAGCAACTTGCCTCCAGTGAATAGAACATGGTGGAGGTGATAAACTGTCCCTTCCAAGATTAGGTTACCTAAAGACTGTGGCTTCTGTCTTGCTTAATCTCTCTCTTTCCCTCTCACTTCCTCCCTTTTTCCCTGTGAGGGAGGCCAGCAGCCATGTTGTCAGTAGTCTTAGAGAAAGGCTCACACGGCAGGAACCGATCTCTCTGGCCATCAAGGACTTCAGCCTGCTGACAACCACATGAGTGAGCCTGAGATGTCACGGCCCCAGTGACCTGAACCACAGGACTCAGCTCAGCCACACCCACAGTCCTGACCCAGAAACAGAGAAATAATAAATGATTTTTATTTTATGCTACCAAGTTTTGAAGTAGTTACTTAGCAATCTATAATTCACATACCGCATAGAGCTCTTCTTCACAGCACTTTCACTGTTGTAATTTTATACTTATTGGTATGATAATTTGACTGTCCCCTTGACTGTGAACTCCGTGAGGGCCGAAACTCTCTCTTTAGCACAATGGCATCACAGTGCCCAGCCCAGCATCTGGTAATGGCAAATGCTCGGTAAATGTCAGTGGCGTGAATAGTTTATTCCAACCATCGACTTTTCCCCCAGCCAAGCAGGCCCCCAAATAATAAGCGTGACGAGCGTCTTCCACTTGTAGGCTCACAGCTCCCTCCCTCACTCCCCCTCCCATACAAAGAACACCTGATTCGGTCATGACCTGCCAGAGCTTCTACTGCAGCCAAATCTTCTCACATCCATGGTCTCCTTTTCTCATCCACTGACCCAGTTCAGATGATTATAATTTCCCAACTCTACCCTCAGAGAATCTGAGAATCTCTCCCTTAGCCTGCCCCTTTCTCCGATATCTGTTTCCTCCAAACCATCTCTTATATTGTTGCCCCCCAATCTTCCCAAAGAAAAATGCCGATTGTTTTAGCTCATCCCCTAAAACCTTCAACGTCTCAGATCCTAAGATGATTAAAACCTAAACACCTCAGATTACAAATATCATATGATATCACTTATATGTGGAATCTAAAAAAAGGGTACAAATGAACTTATTTACAAAACAGAAATAGAGTCACAGACGTAGAAAACAAACTTATGGTTACCAGGGGATGGGGGGGGAGGGATAAATTGGCAGATTGGGCCTGACATATACACACTACTATACATAAAATAGATAACTAATAAGAACATGCTGTATAGCAGAGGGAACTCCACTCAATACTCTGTAATGGCCTATCCAGGAAAAGAATTTAAAAAAAAAAAAAAGAGTGGATATATGTATATGTATACTGATTTATTTTGCTGTACACCTGAAACTAACACAACATTGTAAATCAACCATACTCCAATAAAAGTTTAAAAGAATAAAAATAAACACGTCATATAATTATCCAAAACCATTCAAAAGCTTCTACCATGCCTTCTCAACAGCTGAGACCCAGCCCCACAGGAGAACTGGCATGATCACACTAGTTGGGCATTCGTCTGCTTATGCCTGAACTACGCCTCACTCTCTGCCCCAATTCTGCTCATCCTATAAAGACCTGCTCAAATTCCACCTCCTCTCTAAGACCTTCCCATGTCTCCCAGGAGAAATTCTCTCTCCCTCTCCTGTGCCCATGGCACTGTTGGCTTTCCACTGGAGCAGTCATCAAAGCCTGGTGAAAGCATTACATCATATGTGTCTGTCTTCCCATGAGACCATAAACATCCTGGGGACAGAATCCAGGTCTCATCACCTTGTCATCATCATGCCTGCTACATGGCCAGAGCTCAGGAAGGACTCAGTGAATGTAATCGAGTTACTACTTTGAAAGAACAGACATGTAGGGAGCGCTTTTTATTTTCAGAACGCTGCTGGGAGGGCAGATGACTAAGTCAGTGGCTTTTTTTTTTTTTTCTTTTTTTAAGCAAAGAGACCACAAACCACTTTTGAAGCCAAGAAAAAGATGTGATTGGAGGGAAATGAACTGCTACCTTTAATCCTCCAGGGAGTTTGGAAAAACAACAAAATGCCGGCTTCCACCAGATCATTTCTTTTTAATTAAAAGTTAGTTGGATTCCTTTGGAGCACTCAATTTTCTGGTCAACAAGAAGTAACCAATGCTATCCACACCCCCTCCCCTGTCCTTCCACCACCACTCCTGGAGTTAGGCAACCCTTGGGGGTGGCAAACACTTCAGCTGTTTGCTCCATGCTCATAATTAGATTGTCTAGACAGGAGATGTTGCTGGAGCAATAGGAAAATATTTTACAAGGCGTTCCGCAGAACCACGCTTTATAACAGTGATTAGGACGCACTGACAGACACGAAGCCAGCAGAATCAGCCTGGGCCATGAGCTGGTTTCACCCAGAGCAGAGGAGAGGCCCCTTTGAAGCTCTCATCTGACAAACGTATGCCCAAATTAGAACTCTGGGGGCACGGAGCAGCTCGTTGGCCTTTGGATCTCAGGGAGCAAGGTTGAGGTGATGGGTTACTGTCTGGGATGCCCTCCTCTCTCATGCCTTCCTCCTGCTGATACTAAGTCAACAGGGACAGCTCCTAGCCCCTGCTTTCACCAGCGTCTCTATGGACAGGATGAGGGGTGACCACCTCAAGCAACTTCCGAGCCTCTCTCCTGCAGCATTCTATCCCTTATATTTTGCAGAATGCAAATTTTCAACGGCATGGAGAGATAAATGTGTAATGCCTACTCTTGCAGGAAGGCATTTCTAGGCCTGACCTTCCCACTCAGCTTTTGTTGGCATATCAATGTGACAGCAACAATATTTTCCAGCAGAAAACCTTAGACCTTTTTCACAGGAGTAATTGATTAGGTAAAATCATTCAGCCCTCTAAGATGAATGACTTGGGGAAATTGCTACATAAACAGAGTACCACAAAAGCACAGGATTTCAAGACCAAAAAAAAAAAAAAATTAAAAAAGGAAAAAAAATTTAGAGATTTAGGGATAAATTAGGAATTTGGAATTAACGTATACACACCACTATGCATAAATAGGTAAGCAACAAGGACCTACTGTATAGCATAGGGAACTATATTCAGTATTTTGTAATAACCTATAAGGGAAAAGAATCTGGAAAAGAATACATATGTGTGTGTGTACATGTGTGCATGCATATATATATATATATATATATATATATATATATATATATATATATATATGAATGCCTAAATCACTTTGCTGTACACCTGAAACTAATACAACATTGTAAATGCTAGGAGTTGCCCCCTGTTGACTTAGTATCAGCATGAGGAAGACATGAAAGAGGAGGGCGTCCCAGACATTATACTTCATAAAGAAAATTCAGAGATTTTATAAGTGAGGAAACTGAAATTCAGCCAGGGGAGGAGACTTTCCTGATTAAGAAAGTAGATCAGGACCCAGATCCCTGAATCCTCAATCAGTGTCTTTCTCCCAAACCTATTATAGAAGCTTACATCCTTCAAGTGCTTATTACATACCAGATATTTTTCTAAATATTTTATATGTATTATCTCATTTAATCTTCAACATGGACTGAGATAGATACTATTACCCTCTCCAGTTTCCAGGTGAAGAGACTGAGGCACAGATTGTTGTGTGACTTGCTCTAGGTCACCCAGAAGCAGATCTAGGATTGGCTCCCAGGCAGCCTGACTTCAGAACCTGCTCTCTAAGCTCTAAACTACTTATCCTCTACCTCCTGATTACAGACTTCAGATAGGAACAGAGGTCATGAAATGGGGCCCATTTATCCTCAAGAATTACAATGCATTTGAGGACCAGTAGGAACTAGGTGCATGACAAAGGGAGGAGTTGAAATCAGAGGATCTCATGTTCGAGACCCCACCATCATGTTATCTGTTTGATTACATACAAGTCACTTGACCACTCAGTTTCCTCATCATTATCTCTTGTGGGCATATTTTTAAAAATGGGAGAGTTAGCAAGTAAATATGGATTTTTAGAACTCTTTAAGTAACAATTATTTTAACACCTTACAATTTACAAAACACTTTTATATCCTTTATTTAAATCTATAATGACCTATGAGTTAGGCCTGACAGGGATTTTTATTATTGACATTTTATAGATCGGAAATTGAGAGCCCAGGAATTAAAATGAATTGTCTAAATTCAAGCAGTAGGAAAATTGCTGTGGCTAAAATTGGTCATAGCTTTAACCTAATGGTTAATCTCATAGAAACGGAGTCTTCCTCTCCCTCCTCCTTTTCTGGGAGGTTATAGACTCAACAGGATTACAAAAATTAAATTTTAATTAAAATCTGGGAATGAATCCAATTATGATAGAAATAAGATACAGGGTTCTCATCTCAGATAAGGAACAATAAAGGCTATGTACTAGCAACTAATTAAGCTAGTTACTCTGTAAGATCAACCAGACCTTTTACCATTTCCCGGTTTTGTGTCTGGTGAATGTTCTAACCCAAAGAGAATCTTCCTTCATCTCACAGATAAATGATCCATAGCCTGTAGGTGTCTCTTCCCATCACACTCTCACTTCATATTAAGCCAAAGGCAAATCAGTGAATAAAACAGAACAGCTCTGTTTTGTAAGTACCGATACATGGGATACACGGGCCCAGGTTCTGCTAAGTTCCAATAGACCTCTTCACAGCTTCTTAAGAGAAGCAGAAGCTACATTACCAGGAGAGGTTATCTTCACCCAGAGAGACAGAGAGGAGGAAACGAGAGGACAGAGGATGAAAACACAGAATCAAGATCATAGACAGAGAAAGAGGAGAGGGAAGGGAAAGGAAGGGACAAGGAGGGGAGGGGAGGAGAGGGGAGGGGAGGGAGAAGAAAAGGAGATAAAATATTATTTATTAAAGGAAAAGAACACTGGACAGGAAGTTAGAAGAAATGATTTTGAAGCCCAACTCTAATACTAAATAGCTGATGGTGCAATGAATCCCTGGACCCCTCTTGGTCTCACTTCTTTCATCTCTAAAATGCAGTCAGTCCATGCTATTTATTCTTGCTGTTGAAGGTCAAATGGCACGAGGGAGGTAAGAGCTCTTGGTAAACAGTGTCAGCATTGCCTTCTGCAGCCAGCATGTGCTAATGTTAAGTCACTGCATTTTCTTATAACAAGGGAATGTACTCACTCTATTCAGGCTTTCCTCTGGATTCAGTTTATGATTATTTAGCAGGTGATTTTCCCTTGCCTCTTCCTCCTTTCCCTGCCTGATGAACTCTGACTTATAATGGTGACTTAATGCCCAACCAAGAAGGGCTAACTGACTTGGAAATAAAGATAAAAATCAAATTAATCTACTTAGTTCCATGTTAAGAAAAGCTTTCATCTGGGAGAAAAATCAGAACTTGTTAACACCTGATATCTGTAAGGCATATTACAAAGCACTTTCAAATTATCTCATTAGAGCTGTACAATAAGACTATTAGTGGAACAGAATGACAGTATGAACGACCTTTTGAAAGATGAGGAAACAAAGTTAACAGTTGTAAAATTAGGACTGAAATCCAAGACTCTATCCTCTGTTCAGAACTCTACTATGGAGGTTTGCTAAGAAAAACTGAGCAGAACTTTAAAAACCATCCTTTCAT